>NC_133324.1:920972477-921192477 GCF_042186555.1 Aquarana catesbeiana
AACATGAATAGTATTGGGATGTCCAAAAAATCTATCCATCTACTTTTTTGGAAAGGAATATGGGGATGCTGGTGGAAAATGTAGCCATCCTGCCTTCCCAGATTTGAATAAAATAAAGAATAAAGTATTAACTATTGGATAAAGTCAAGGTTTCTATTGTACCTGTAAGAACATGCTGTCCAATGTAAAAACAAATACACATCTTTGGTAATATACTATTTTGATCAATTGGCCTATGTATTTTATTCATATTGTACCCATTGGGAGGGGTTTTACTAAAAGTGGTGCACACAGAATCTGGTGCAGCTGTGCATAGTAACCAATCAGCTTCTAACTTTGGCTTTTTCAATTAAGCTTTGACACTGAGCCCAGGTTCACACTGACGTGGGTTAGAAATTGTGCAAGTTCAGCTGAACTCGCACAATTTCAAACCGGCAGTGCAGTCCGACTTTGGGGGCGATTTGACAGACATCTGTGCGGGTTCATGCACAGATGTCTATTCAAATCACCCTCCCGAAGTCGCCAAAAGTAGTACAGGTACTACTTTTGGGAATTGGTGCGGTGCTGCACCGCACTGATTCAGACAGTGCTATTGCTGGCAATAGCTGCCGAATAGGCCCAACGTGAACATGGGCTCTAACCTAGAATCTGATTGGTTATAATGCACAGGTATAACAGATTCTGAGTGCACAACTTTTAGTAAATTTCCCCTGTTGAATACAAGTGCACTCTAAAGCTAGTCACACACCGAGTGATCAGTGGATGAGCCTGGTGGCCCTGCTTGGCAAAAGCAGGGCCCGGCCAGTGCACATGCACGGCCACTAATTTATTTTCCTCCACTGTTTGACACTCTTTCACTTTTGTGTGTGTTTTTTTTCCCACTAAGATGAAAGCTTTGAGTCCTTGGGCTTGCCATAATGTCTAGAGGGAGGATGTGTGGCCTTTGGTTCCTTCCTCCCCTGCCCCTGCGGGGGTCTCTCTTTGGGAATGCCCCTCAACCTAGAATTCGATGATCAGCTTCGGCTGACCTAGAAGAAAGGGGTCCGCCGGGCGTTCTGGCCAGGCGGACCAATGTAACCCTATGTCCCCGTCAGAAGCCTTACGCCCCAGGGGATCAGGGAGAGGTCCTACCCCTCCAGGGGGTGGACAAACCACATCCTTAAGTGCACTTTTTAGTGTGTGTTATTCACTTCACATGCTGAAAAAGAGAAATTTACAACTGTGTAACCAGCCTAAGCCAGGGTTTCTAAAAGCAGAAGTAAACATCTAGAAATACTCTCCTCCTTATTACAGCTAGGCGAAGTCTACATCCCTCACTGTCTGCTGTCATCTTCTCTCCAGCTACTCTTAGTGCCAGGTTTTTTGGTCTTTTGATTGGACGGTTGGGGAATGACGTCATCCCAGTGTGCATTCAATAGAAGATCACACGCAGACAGGTAAGTAAGTATTTGTTATGCCATGTCTTTTCTTCAAGAAAGAGCTGCATACTCGCAGTTTTTTATTAGTTAAAAGAGAAGTATGGACTTTTTTTAAATTGTATAATCATACTTATCTAGGTGGATGCAGCATCTGTCCGAGACTAAGACTAAGACTGAGCGATCAAACACCACCGATCAATTAGTTCTCATGGTTCGCTGAGCAGAGAGCTGGTGACTGTCAGTCACAGCTCTTTGTTATGCCCCCTCCTCTCTCATTGGAGCGCTGGGCCGTGGAGGGGGCAGAAACGGCAGACTCAGGCACTCCTGTGATCCACAAGAGAAGTACAGCCAAATGAGCTTTGGCTGTATGTCTCCTTTGACGTTAAAGTGATTTAAAACTTTTTTTTGTTAAATAGCACACATGTCATACTTAGCTGCTATGTGTGCAATGGTTTTGCACAAAGCACCTCTGATCCTCCCCTTCAGGAGTTCCCTTTTGGTGCTTCAGGCTCCCCCTGCCTTCAAGTACCCCCCCCCCCCCCAAGCAAGCGATTGCTAGAGGGGGCACTCGTGCTGGGCCACTCCCGAGCCCCGCTGCCTGCATTCATAGACACAGAAAATGGGGCTTTGCTCCGCCCCCCACGCTCTCATCATAAAATTTCATTGACAGCAACAGGACCAATATTACCAAGTTTAATAATGTAGATAAATGTATTTCAATTTCATTTTCATTATTTAGAGATCTTGTTCCATGCCGCCATCAATATTTAGGGTTCTTGTTCCATCATTATTTGGAGAACTTGTTCCATGCCATCATCATTTGGTCCACATGCCCCCTATAGTATGAATACGGTACTTCCAGTTAGGTATCTTTACTCTAAGATCCACGGAGACTGTTTGCGGGCTTCTCTGGATCTCTAGAAATGTTGCCCTGTTTATCGAGGACAGCAGGAAACACTTCCATTGTGGTACCAGAATACTTCCTATATTGCAGAACATGTAAAATGCAACAATGTATTATACTGTATAGATGCAGTTAAAAAAACAATTACAGCATGTGCCAAATTATTCAGACTTCAGACTCCAAAAATGATATGTAGTGCCCACTATGCCCATCCCTCATCCTTAATTCATAAAGGCATTTGTGAAAAAAAGTGCTTTATGAACAGAGGAGGTGGACCTTTCACTCATCTGCCCATCCTCCATTCATAGAACGCTCTTCTTTGGTGGAAACTTCTATACATTGAGTTGGGGGGGGGGGGCAGAAAGGGCAGGCATATTCAGCACTCTAGCTGAGTGCCTGTCTCAAGTCCAGCTTTTGTGTTCCGCCCTACAAGCAACTTAAGTAGACACACAGCCACTCAATGAAATTGGAAGAGAAGCAGTTTAACCTTATGCTGCGTAGAGGTTTCTTTATTGGAACTCCCTTCCACAATTGGTGGTGTCAGGGGAAAGTGGCGATAGTATCAAAAAACTCTTAGTTGGGCATCTTAGCAAATGCAATATACAGATATATGGGAAATCGTGTTGACATAAACATGCACACCCACCCACACAGGCTGAACTGGATGGACTTGTGTCTTTATTCAACCTTTCCAACTATGGGGTTGATTTACTAAAACTGGAGAATGTAAAACCTGGTGCAGCTCTGCATAGAAACCAAACAGCTTCCATGTTTCTTGTCAAATCTTAATTGAACAAGCTGAGGTTAGAAGCTGATTGGCTACTTTGCACAGCTGTACCAGATTTGTCACTCTTCAGTTTTAGTAAATAACCTTCTATGTAACCGTAGCACCCTCTAATGCGTGCTAAAAGTTGTGTATGTTTTTGTTAGTGTAGGTAAATTTAGTCAGCTCAGGGCTGAGCCTGAGCTGTTGAATCTGGGTCAAGGTTCAGTAACTCGGGGCTGGATGACTCATCTTGACAGCTCCTCTGGTGCCTCCACCTATTTCTGGGACATTGGAGAATGTTCAAGAGCTAGTGGAGAGAAGGTTAGCAGGAGCTTCCTGGAATATTTATAAGGCCTTGGCCAATCCCCAGTAGTGGGCTGGCAGGGGGCAGGGCTTACCTCATAAATAGGTATGAGCCTGGCCAGCAGGGACAGTTGGGTGGAAGATGGAGGTGCAGTACTAAGGAGACTGTTGGTGCTGGAAGGTTCCTTCTACAACACATAGGAGGAAGCCCTTTCTGGAGGCACGGAAGCAAGAGAGGACAGAGTGAGTAGCACTGTGGGGACTACAAAGGAGGGAGGCTGCCACATGTAGTCAATCTCCCTTGAAGAAAGTGGTGTGCTTAGGTCTTTGGTCTCTCCCTAGAGATCTCCTGAGAGTCAGTCGGGTGGGCTGTTGAAAAGTCGGTCTGGAGGAATGGTGCGGAGAGTTAGCATAGAGGGCTAGTGAAAGGGGATTCTGCAGCCAGGGGGGCTGGCATTGCCTGGCGAGGTGATGCTGGGACCAGTGGCCACAGGGAGGAAGTAATGTGAAAGTACAAACAGTGTCACTCTAATGTTCTACATTCATAGGGGCTGCGAGTCCCAGCTTGTAATGGGCTGCTGCTACATTTTACTGGAACCTGTCAGATCCTCGCAGAGTGACATAGCTGAAACAAGCAAGTGTGTGCTGTTGAAGCTGTACACTGTACATAGACTGTATATAGGAAGAATGTTCCTGAAGTTTTGCTGGGCATCCCATAACCTCCCATTCCTATCCCTCAATATTAACCCTCAATAAATAACAAAAACAAAGTCTGGAGCTGCATGAGTGCTGCTGCCACTGGGCAACTACAGTTTATTGTGGGAACCATGAATGCCAACATGTACTGTGACATACTGAAGCAGAGCATGATCCCCTCCCTTCAGAGACTGGGCCGCAGGGCAGTATTCCAACATGATAATGACCCCAAACACACCTCCAAGACGATCACTACCTTGCTAAAGAAGCTGAGGGTAAAGGTGATAGACTGGCCAAGCATGTCTCCAGACCTAAAACCTATTGAGCATCTGTGGGGCATTCTCAAACAGAAGGTAGAGGAGTGCAAGGTCTCTAACATCCACCAGCTCCATGATGCCATCATGGAGGAGTGGAAGAGGACTCCAGTGGCAACCTGTGAAGCTCTGGTGAACTCCATGTCCAAGAGGGTTAAGGCAATGCTGGAAAATAATGGTGGTCACACAAAATATTGACACTTTGGGCCCAATTCGGACATTTTCACTTAGGGGTGTACTCACTTTTGTTGCCAGTGGGGTTTGGACATTAATGGCTGTGTGTTGAGTTATTTAAGAGGACAGCAAATTTACACTGTTATACAAGCTGTACACTCACTACTTTACATTGTAGCAAAGTGTCATTTCTTCAGTGTTGTCACATGAAAAGATATAATAAAATATTTACAAATACAACAAATGTGAGTGGTGTACTCACTTTTGTGAGATACTGTATGTTTATTTTATCCCTAATTAAAAGTGTTTTAAAAGCAAATGATGGTTCCACTTTTCATCAGATCCTCAGAGTGTTACTAAACCCACAACAGTAAAATCAGTTTGTGTATGCAGTAAAGCATGCTTGTTATACTCGCTGTGGAACCTAAGGGGTTAATCCTCCATATTATGGAAAAGGGCTGTTTGATCCCGTCTTCTCTGATCCTCCCCTTCTAACACTGTCCCCAATCTATCTCCTGATAAGACGGAGCATTTGGAGGCACTCTGCACATGCTCAGTTTGGTGTGTTTTGCTAGAGTTTTTTCCTTTTCTTGGCAGAGTGCATTTGACTAGCATAGGGCCAATCAGCACTGTCCAGACAGAGGGTCAGGGGTTCTGCAGCCTTGTAGGACAGTCAGAGTAGAATGAAAACTCCTACTAAACGCTTTAACCAGACACTGATAGAAGTCACAAGACTGCTATATAATGCTGATGAGAAAAGGTATTTAGCAGTTTATATTTACTAAAAAATTTGCATTTCCATGTTCTGTGTACTGTGGGAGACCAGATGTAGTGAATGCAGGGTCCTGGGTTTAGTAACACTTTAATACATACAAATACTAATATTAATATATTGTTGGCTGTTTCCGTTGTTGTGTCCACCCCTTTCACGAATTAATGATAATGTTTAAAATGAGTCTGTGGAAGCCAGAACTTTCTTGGAATTAATCAAAGGGTTGATGGTAATCATTGGGGCATGAATAAAAATGAAGGCATGCCATCTAAGTCACTTTTCATATCCATGCCTAATGTCATCCATTATCACTAAATAAAAAACGAAATAAAACCAGAAGGGTAATGAAAATGGCTTTTAAGAGAATTAATAATGCCTCCGAAAAGTCAAAAAAGTGACTGGTAATTGTATGCGGGAAGTTTTCCTCTAATTTGAAGGGGTGCGTGCCTTAAACACGATGTTAAAAGTCAACAGTAATGCTACCTTACTAAAAAGCTTTGCAAGCAAAACAAGAGTGAGGAGGTCTTGACCCGTCAAAGTTCTACAGAAACAAAAAAATATGTGTAAATACTTTCTGAGCAAAGTCAGACAAGTCTATAAGTCGCAGTCACCTCTGAGCAGTACAAAGATCGGTGTCTAACACCCAACGCATTTTTTACACCGTATGATCACGCATTCTTCTCCAATGCTATTGTACGCTATGAAACAGCAGCAAATAAGACGCTAATGTAAAAATCAGGCTCAAAGTGATTGAGGGATATAATTACCAGATGAGCCCTAGAGAGTTTAGATCTTTGGACATCCTACCAAATAAATAAAGTAAAGTTATACAAGAAATGATTTGAAACCTTTCCAGGTCCTACCTAAAGTAATCAGAGACATCGTATGTAATTAATAATCATACCATTTATTAGACTAGCCTCCATAACTCTGGTATCATCTTGTTCCGTGGGCGGTTGTCTACAAAATAAAAGTGGTTCCAGTGGCAGATTCGCCGCAAGATCACTACTTTTCGAGGCAGCAGGAAAGGTGACCCCCCCCGCCGCTTTCTGGTCATTTCCCCACTTATCGGAGAGATCGGAAAAGACGGAAACAATCCGATCTGCTGGAGTGATGGGCAGGAAGTCGAGTGAGGGAAAGATGGCGTCCAACATCACTTACACCTCTTGGCCTTAAAGGGCTGCTTTTTTTTTGTTGTTAAAGGAAAAATTAAATTTTTTTTTGCTTTTAAATGATAACAAGATACCACAGATCTCTCAATAAAGAGGACCTGTCATGCCCTATTCTTTTTACAAGGGATGTTTACAGTGATCAAAAAAAAAAATTAAAGAAAGTGTAAAAAAAATAAAAATAAATATTAAATAACATTTTTTTTTTAAAGCGCCCCATCCCTCCATGCTCGTGCGCAGAAGCATTGTTTTCTTGGTGACTATGGTCCCAGCTGCCTTGAGATCCATGACAAGATTCTCCCGTGTAGTTCTGCTGATTCCTCACTGTTCTCATGATCATTGAATCTTCACGAGGTGAGATCTTGCACGGAGTCCCAGACTGAGATTGACAGTTATTCTGTGTTTGTTCCATTTGCGAACTGTTGTCATCCTCTCACCAAGCTGCTTGCATGATCTTGTAGCCCATTCCAGGGTGTGTAGGTCTATAATCTTGTCCCTGACATCTTTGGACAGCTCTTTGGTCTTGGCCATTATGGAGAGATCGGAATCTAATTGATTGATTGCTTCTGTTGACAGGTGTCTTTTATACTGGTAACAAGCTGAGATTAGGAGCACTCCCTTTAAGAGAGTACTCCTAATTTCAGCTTGTTACCTGTATAGAAGATGCCTGGGAGTCAGAAATATTGCTGATTGATAGGGGTTCAATTACTTATTTCACTCATTATAATGCAAATCAATTGATAACTTTTTTGAAAATGCGTTTTTCTGGATTTTTTTGTTGTTATTCTGTCTCTCACTGTTAACATAAACTGACCATTAAAATTATAGACTGATCATTTCTTTGTCAGTGGGCAAAAGTACAAAATCAGCAGGGGATCAAATACTTTTTTTCCCTCACTGTATGCTTTAATCTCACTTGTCTGCAAAGGAAAAAAAAAACAACGAAGGATACAATATACATAGGGCATAATAGAGTACATTCTTTTTTTTTGCAATTCAGTAGTTTTATCATTTTTTTTAAATTTTATTTTAGATATACTTAAATCTCAATTGTTTGCAAAGAAAAAAGAACTCGGTAAAGGAAATTTGTAAGTTCTGTATATAATTGTATTCTATTTTGTATGTATTGCATACTGCCCTCACTGTGCACACGGCACTAATAATGTTTTCATTACGTTTGCATTCTTTTGAGTCCTGATTAGAATTAGCCTGCCTATGTTACGCCCCTTGTTACCATAAACGTACAATTGTAATATTAATGTGATACCTACGTAATCATGTGTATAAAAACCTTCAATTGTGTCATAATAAAGCAGAACAGTTATTTGTAAAGATGCGGAGTGTATCTTTTGTGTCTGTTCCCTACTGAAGTAGTTATTATTCATTTGGAACCACTAATCAATATGAGGATAGGAGTTGCCTATCTATACATTTCCAGGTCAAACTCCAATGAAGGATACAGTATACATAGGACATGCACATTTTTCTTTGGGGGGGGGGGGGGGGGTTATATCTTTTTTGCAATTCATTTTTTTTTTTTTTTTTTAGATATACAGTACTTTAATCTCAATTGTCTGCAAAGACAAAAAAAAATCCATGAAGGATCTAATATACATAGGACATGTACATTTCTTTTTTCAATCTCTCTTTTTTGCGATTCAGTAGTTTTATTTGTATTTTTTTTTTCCTGTGTGAATAGCTCTCACAACTAGACACCTACCACATAAAAGGATAGATCAAACCACAGCTTAATGGCAGAATTTAAGGCAGAAATCCCTTTTCTGTGTTATATTTTGATCAATGGGCATATTAACTGTAGGATAAATCTGACATCTTGGTGACAGAATATAATTCCCCTAACAAAACGGCTTAACAGCCCCTGACACTGGAAATCAGACTAAATGACATTATTCTTGGGAGCAGATGGGAATGCTAACTTATGAATCATGACTGTACTTCTGGATGTAGGTCAGTGACAACGTCTTAGTCCATTAACAGGACTGTACGCTTCCACCGCAGAGAAGTGGGATGAATGCTGAGACACGGAGAGTCTATCTCTGGCTTTTATATCTTCTACTATATCTAAAGCCAATACATCACCAAGATAAAACAAGAGAAAACTCATATTGACAAATTCCAGTTTTGTTTAGGGGGGAACACTTAACTCGCATCATCCATATATAACAAGAATTAAAAGGGAAAGTATATTTTATTTTTGGAGAGCTAAAGCCCAAATAGACTTTCTTTTTAAGTCCCCTACATAAAAAAATATTCAAAGCCTTATGGGCCGTACGCACGATAGGATTTTCTGACAACAAATGTTGGATGAGAGCTTGTTGTCGGAAAGTCCGACCGTGTGTAGGCTCCATAGAACATTTGTTGTCAGAATTTCCGCCAACAAATGTTTGAGAGCAGGTTCTCAAATTTTCCGACAAGACTTGTTGTTGGAAATTCTGATCGTGTGTACACAATTCCGACGCACAAAAGTCCAGCATGCTCGGAATCAAGCAGAACAGCTGCACTGGCTATTGAACTTAATTTTTCTCGGCTCGTCGTACGTGTTATACGTCACCGCGTTCTTGACGTTCGGAATTTCCGACTTTGTCAGTTAAAGCGCTGCAGTGCCGAATCGCAAAAAGTGCTTTGGTCAGGAAGGGGGTAAAATCTTCCGGGGCTGAAGTGGTTAAAGGAGTTGTAAACCCTGAAGGGTTTTCACCTTAATGTATTATATGCATTAAGGTAAAAAACCTTCTGTGCTGCAGCCTGCCCTCTGCCTTTCCATTATAATGCATTTGCTTCTACTGTGGAGGCTCTCAAAATTTAGAGTTAGGACTGCAAATAATACCGGGGTGCCATGACGGGGCTCTGTAGTTTACACATGTATTTGCAAATGTGTGCAGAATGTAGTGGTGGCTGGTGGTAATTTTTCTGGGGGTGCTGAAAAACATGACTCAGCAGGGGTGTGTCACACCTTTTTCAGAGAGATCACTGCTTTCCCACAGAGAGCAAGGGTTCCAGGGTTCCACTCTGCCGCTGCTGACAGGGGGGGAAGGCTTTTCTATTAAGGCCGTTGCTACTTTCTAAAGAGAATGAACTGTAATGGCCTGGTTTGCACATGCGGCTGTTGAGCTGTGTTTTTACTTTCCTCTAACTGCTCCTCCTAAAGCTGCAAAAGCCAGGGGTCAGGGCTGGTGCAAGGATTTTTGACACAATAGGCAAAACCTCATTTTGCTGCCACCCCCCTTGGCCCCACCCCTGACTCCACCCCTTTGGCATGCCCATGTATACCCCACCTTTTTAATGAAGCGCTCATCAAATGCAGCCTCACCAGCGTCCGTCAATATAGCCTACCAGCGCCCATCAATGCAGCCTCAACAGCGCCCATCAATGCAGCCTCACCAGCACCCATCAATGCAGCTTCACCAGCGCCCATCAAATGCAGCCTCACCAGCGCCCATCAATGACAGCCTACCAGTGCCTATCAATGCAGCCTACCAGTGCCCATCAATGAATGTTTGCTTGCTTTCATTCATTCTGGAGTCGGGACACAGACACAGTCCTCCGTCGCCACTGCGCCTCTGACACTATGTGCGAACGGAGAGGCGGCAGCTGCCTGCTGATGCTGAGACTTAGTTGCTTGCTGCAGAGAGAAGAGAGTAGGAACACCAGTGGCTAGGCACCCTAGGCAGCAGTGAGCCCTAGGCGGCTGCCTAGTTTGCCTAGTGGTAGCACCGTCCCTGCCAGGGGTGTACACATATGGTAAGAAAGCCGAAAAAGACACTGCACTAGAAATTTCATGGGAACCTGATGATGTTATATCTGATCTGATAAAATGCATTGGGTGGTGCTGGAAGCAGTGACATCACCGTGCATGTGCGCCTTGATACTCAGAATTCTGAGACTTGTAGTTGTGTGCCTGACACTGTATACAGTTCCTTTTGTGTAAGTGTTTTTGACCTGTCTTTTTCAATTTTGCACTTGTATCTTACACTATTGGGTTGTATCTTACACTATTGGGTTGTATCTTACACTATTGTTTGCTCTGTTTTCTATTCCTTTCTATCCATAGAGTCATACACCCTTCGGTAAGCCCCAGTTTGTGGTATGGTGAAGGACATGAGGTGTTACATGGGAGAAGAGTTGTGGGAGATCATGCTGCACTGTTTATACATACAAACGGTTGATTATAAGTCTATTGTGGACTAATACTATACTGTATATGAGAAGCACTTTTTTGCACTGGATCTACACAGATGTTATTGTACTTTATATGTTTATTTTATTTGTTTTTTTGTTGGTTATGGCAGGAATTATATTTTCTGTGGGATTTGATGGGCAGTAGAGCCCCCCCAGTTATGACCTATTCAACTGAATGGGTCCATGCTACAACCATCCCACAATAAGTGGTAGTGCAGCATTAAGGGTTTAAAGCAGTCTATAAGCAAGCAACATGTGGAGAAATGTAAAGTACAGTAAAACCTTGAATTATGAGCATAATTCGTTCCAGAAACATGCTTGTAATCCAAAGCACCTCTTTCATCAAAGCAAATTTCCCCATAAGAAATAATGGAAACTCAGATGATTCGTTCCACAACCATTTATTCATAGATCCTTCAGTTTATAGTCCATATAAAAAGATTATAGCAATGTTGGTTGTGTAACTATAAAATGTCCATCCACAAATGGAAGCCTCCACAAGGGGATTAGAAGCAAAATCCAGCAGGAGCTACAGAGTATAAAAGAGAAGAGAGGCGCCTCTAAGTGTAGCAATATGGTTACATTTAATGAAGGTACAACATTTAGCAACTCACATGGTTGATGATTAAAAGAGGCACATCTAAGTATGCAGGCATCCGGGGTAAAGCTGTCCACATAGACCATCCTCCTCACCGCCAACTCACCGATGTCAGTCTGCAATCGTGACTAGGAAGACTACCCTGCAGTAGAGCGATCTGAAAGCGAGGCTTGAACCACTCATGGAGCACAGCGTGGAAGGGATGACATCGATGGTGGTGCGGAGGACGGTCTATGTGGACAGCTTTACCCCGGATGCCTGCATACTTAGATGTGCCTCTTTTAATCATCAACCATGTGAGTTGCTAAATGTTGTACCTTCATTAAATGTAACCATATTGCTACACTTAGAGGCTCCTCTCTTCTCTTTTACACTCAGTTGTGACATGACGCTACTTGTATATCAAGTCAAAATTTATTTAAAAATTTTGCTTGTCTTGCAAAACGCTCTCAAACCAAGTTACTCTCAAACCAATATTTTACTGTAATGCACTTGGGGGCTAAAAACTAGGGTTGCCACCTGATTCACCCGGATAGTTCAGGGTTTCGAATCATGTGTCCGGGTTTCAGTCCACCTTAAACCCGGACACATTATTCAGACAGGAATTGTGGCTCGGAACAGGGCTTGGCCAGAGGGTGAGGGGGCACTATGTGTGCCGCATTACTAGTCTCTTTGGAGTGCCCAAAGGTGTCCCAGGTCTGTTACAATCCTATAGTGTATAATAAAACAAAAAAATGACTGTGCATCACTAAAGTAATCGGGTTTGGCTTGAAGAAAAAGTGGCAACCCTAATAAAAACATAAACACAAACTACTCACTATGGGGAGAAAGATATGGGGGTCCTAGTAGAAGACAGACTGAGCAATAGCATGTGAAAGGTTATGCTAAGCCATCTTAATATTCACAAGTTACACATTTTACACAGTATGTACAGTTTGAGTATCTCTTTAGCTTTCCAGAAGTCTGTATCAGCATGAATTCTTGTAAATGAACTGTTTCACACGCTCCTTATCTAAATTCCTTAAATTCTCTTGTATTCAGCAGCCGGAGAACAAAGAACAAAGACTACTTGTTTTAACCAGTTGTAACTGCATATGTAATTAACATCTACTGCGCATGTTTCTTTATGAATATTCTGTGTGATTTGTAATTTCATATAAAAGACGCTAGGAAGCGCATCAATACAGTCAATTCCCAGAATATAATATTGAGTGCGTGTCATTTGTTTTTGGGACTTCAGATATATCTGAAATTGCATAATACATCGATCCGAGGTCTAAGAGGTTAAGGGACTACTCTAGACACAGGATTAACCCTTACAGCACGCAATGTCAAGCTGCAGCTACCAAAGGCGGCAAAATATTAGCATGCACAAAAAAAGGGATATACTCCAGAGATAAAACTATAATCCTGCCACTTTATAAAACTCTGGTTCGGCCGCATCTGGGGTATTCCCTCCAGTTCTGGTCACCAGTCCTCAGAAGGGATGTGCTGGCGCTGGAGAGAGTCCAGAGAAGGGCAACAAAATTAATAAGGGGACTGGAGGGCCTCAATTACAAGGAACGTCTACAAGCACAAAATGTATTCTTGCTGGAGAAGAGACACTTGAGAGGAGATATGATAGCGATTTACAAAAACCTCAGTGGTGATCCCAGCGTAGGAAAAAAAAAATCTATTTTCCAAGGACACGGGGCCACACAATGAGATTGGAGGAGAAGCGGTTTAACCTTTAGCTGTGTAGGGGTTTTTTCACTGCCAGGACGATAAGGATGTGGAACTCTCTTCCACAATTGGTGGTGTCAGTGGGGAGTATTGATATTTTTAAAAGAATCTTGGATGTGCATCTTAAAGAACACAACATACAGTGATATGGGAAATAATTATAAACGCCTAGCTGTATGTCACCGCTGAGTGGAGGCAACATAGAGCGCAGCTCTTTTTGCTGAAAACGTGCCGCCGCTGATTTCTTTCATGGGGAATCCCGTCTGAGTTCCAAAGGAATGTGACCCTTTTGTCAGCTTGTGGATACTGGAGTTTCCAAACAGCCTCAGGAGGACAGTCAGTCTGATTGAGTGAACAAATATTAACAGTGCTAGTGGATAAATGTAATCACAATATAAAGTGCACAAGTGCAAGGGTGATAAATAAAATAAATAAACAGTTGTTGGTAACAACAAAGTTGTTGGTGACAGTAAAAGTTTAACGGCCAGATTGTGGGAGGACATCAGGTGTTACACATCAGAGATACGCTCCCCTCCTGTGATCCCACTCACCAGAAATCATGGACCCTTAGCTTTTCAGTCCGGGGTCAAAAAACGCTTAATGGGGTTAAGATGGATCGTGCCAGAACATAGAGAGGCTCTCCCAGATGGTTGGAATAAAGGAATGGTAGGGCTACCACAGACGATTACCATACGGACCACAGAGGATAACATGTGTAGAGAGAGAAAAAATAAATATATAGTGAAGTACTGCCGGCATACGAAAACTGCGCAATGACAAACGCCACTCACGGGACAGATGAAACAACAGGCATCAGTGTATTGGTGTATTTCCGGGTTCGCATCGGTGGCATGCGTTCCACAGACACCGGAAGTTGCGTCACCGGTAGCGTGAACCGGAAATGCATCGACGCGTTTCACCCCTCCTCCAGGGCGTCATTAAGGACATCCAAGATCATCAGTCAGTCTGATTGTAAGTTGCTCGGGGAATGTCTAAATTGAATTGCCCCCCCCCCCCCCCGTACTGAGGATTACCTATCAGGATACTTGGAAGCTTCTGCTGGAGAAACCAAACACCTGCAAGAAAGTAATTAACCAAGGCTCAAGCTCTGCAGTGGAGGGTGTTTAAACCGACCAGCCTTTCACATGGTGATCTATCTACCCAGGACATCTGGAAAAGGCATGTACAGGGGATTTCCCTGAATTGCTTTGATCTGTCATCCACACGAGGCTTTGTTGATGTGGGCTCCTCTGGTATATTTTCCATTAATGACCTAATTTAAGTCTGTTGCTCTGTTAGAAATCTGACACACATTGGATCCTGATTTACATTGAATAGATTTCCCTGAGCTAAATGGATCCACTCAATCTGGGTCACTGAGCCTAGTTTAATCCATGTATATGTCTATTGGACATTTCAATATAACTTTTAGGAGGGCATTTTCTCAACTTGATTTCACAGCCATGACACTTTATTCAACTGGATTTATCTAAACGGGATTCCCATCCTATGCAATACAGTTGCTGAGCTATTTGCACTAATACCTAAGGACTTCCTTTGAATAATCTATAATTAATTGTTATTCAGTTGTAGTCTTATGCTACTGTTTAAAATCAGTGATGTACTATTTCCTCAGGTATCAGGAAGCCCTGGACAATTAGACCTTTAATTGGTCTTCATCTGTGGAAATCTTTGACTCGCAGCATACAACCAACCCGAAAGGGACAAGTACGGCTCTGTGTTCAGGATAAAATCCACCTATAGACCATCGTGGCTCAGATACATGGAATTATACGTGATTCATGTATTATGTGGTTATTTTACATGTTTACAGCTTATGTCTTGGTTGTCCAATATTTTAGAGTGACGACGTTGTCACTTTAACATATTTTTAAACACAATTTTATGGTGCTTAGAGGGTATCGTATATACTCGAGTATAAGCCGACCCGAATATAAGCCGAGGCACCTAATTTTACCACAAAAAACTGGGAAAACCTATTGACTCGAGTATAAGCCTAGGATGAGAAATGCGCAGTTACTGTAAGTGGCAAAGAGGGTCAACAATGCCCATTTGCAGCCTCACTGTGCCCATTTGCAGACTTAGGTCCCCCGAACTTCAAACTCGGTAGTTAAGGGTTCCTAGATGCCCCCTAGCTGCAGCCAAAATTTGGGGTCTCTGGACCCAAAGGGTCCCGAAATGACATTGCTGCAGATGGATACAGTTGACCAAATTGGGGGCCCGTATCTCTGGGCCACTTGGTGTTAGGGACCCCAAATTTGGTGTGCAAACCCAAAGCTGGGGTTCCTAGCACCAAGTGGCCCCGAGATACGGGACCCCAAAATCGGTTCGGAAAATGTCAAGCACTTTTCTGCAGCAGAGAATGACATTTTCCAAACCAATGTTGGGGCCCCATATCTCGGGGCCACTTGGTGCTAGGAACCCCAGCTTTGGATATGTTGTAGTGCTAGTTCCACTGGGTTTGCACACCAAATTTACGGGACCCCAAAGTCGGTTCAGAAAATGTCATTCTCTGGTGCAGAAAAGTGCTTGACTCGAGTATAAGCCGAGGGGGGTATTTTTAGCACAAAAAAAATGTGCTGAAAAACTCGGCTTATACTCGAGTATATACGGTATATTTTTTCTATCTTTATATTTTTTGCTTTATTAAAGTCTATATGGCATATGAATACCATGGTTTGGTCCTCAAATCAACTACTTGCCCCTTTCCCATTTCTCTTTCCAATTTTTTTTAAATAATTATAGACACTGACATACGTACACATACACAGGTTGAACTGGATGGTCTTTATTCAACCTTACCTACTATATAACTATGCATGTAACATATTGCCTCCTAGCCATCTGTCAAATGCCTCTGAAAAGTGATCCAAGTGCGGATCGCTTTTTGGAAGAGTGAAAATATTGGTGTAAATGGAAATAAGCCCCAAGAGTGCTGACTATGCCCGCTGTGATGCTGTAATGCTTTGCACCAACCATAGCGTGACAAAAATGACCCCCCCCCGGCAGTACTGCCTGTTGAATGTGAACCATTCAACTGAAACCAATTCAAGATATCAAAAATGCCATTTTCGTTTTAGTCATATTTTAGTCATGTGAATTGTTTTAGTTTTAGTCATATTTTAGTCGACTAAAATCTCCAGTGCATTTTAGTCGCCTAAAACGTAATGGGTTTAGTTAAATTCTAAAGCATTATTTAAGCGTTTCTTTAGAATTGCCAAACTCATTATATACTCCTGGAGCAAAAATGTAATAAGATGTTATTATTTATGGTATTAAGGTTGGAACATGCACTACAGACACAGATTTAGTCGTTGTGATATATAACATCTTTATAAATTAAACCAAGTTGCATAAACAAACAAGTATATTGCTTTTTTAACAAGCAAAAGTACAACTTGAAAATACAAAAACCCAAAAAACTGTAAACTCTATTGGCTGTAATGCCATTGCACACATTACCTGAATATAGTACCAACATTAAATATTAACAAAAGAAATAATAAAATCTTTTTTCTTATTTTCTTTTTTTTTTTCTTTTAGCAGCTTAGTAGATACCCCCTACAAATTTCTTATGTTGTGGTACAGTGTTAATTTTTTTACGTCAAATTGCAATTTAGTTTTAGTCATAGTCTTTAGACTAAAATGCCATTTTAGTTTTAGTCATATTTTAGCCATCTCAATTGTTTTCATTTTAGTCGACTAAAATAGTATTAATTTAGTTGACGAACATTTTTTAGTCAACAAAATTAACACTGATGGCAGGATCACCAGGCATTTTTTTAATTAAAGCTGAATATTTAAAATGGCTAAAAATTAGAGTTAGGCAGGTTATAGATTATGCAATTTTCTTTCCTTCCAGGAAGGAAAGAAAATTTCTTGATTCCCCCATCAACACAGTTTGTGTTGATGGGGGAATCACTCCCACAGCGCTATCGTGCTCTTCCGGCGAGGAGCCTTCCTTGCTGGCAGAATACAATGATTAGTGTTGCCGGCTATAGTCGGTGGCACTAAACTTGACAGGCTGGTTGTACAAAGAACGATCGATATATCGACTTGTGTACAACCTGGATGCCCATAAATGGATCGAAAATTTGGTCCCTTCTTAACCGGTCAAATTTTGATCCAGGTATGGCCGGCATAAGGGTAAATTTACCTTTTTATGAAAAAGTGAATTAACTCCAAATATTCTGGCCATCCCATTGCACATAGTGGCCACGATGCTTATTTCTGCCACTGTAGTTCGTACACTGCAATAGAAAGCCCTCGATGGTCAGCGCGCCCACATGACCCAGGTGACCAAAGAGAAGTGCTTCTTTCTTGTGGCACACCTTACCAGAAGAAGAAGCCTCTGGTACGCTTCTCATTGGTCAGCATGGTTCCGTGGCTGCATTGTCTATTGCCATTGTTAGCATTATGAAGGATACTGACTTGTGTTATTGCTACGCTGTCAGCACCCGGCATCAGGACCTCTATGTGCAGAGGTCACGAGGAGTGGTCAGTATATTTGGAGTTAGTTTATCTTTTTATTTTTTGTGAAAAGATGAAATTACCCTTTTTTTATCAGGTTTTCCTATTTATCAGGGATCCCATTGGGGAGATTTTCACTCATTTCTTGTGCCTGCAATGGGTTACTGTTGTCTCCAGGAGAGAAAGCACGCACAGCATTAAAAACATTATCAAAAGTTCTGACTATTCCCAACCCTACTAAAATATGTCCATCGTTTACCTTTTTAACAGGAAGTAAGGGGACATTTCCCCCGATACACAAACAGATGTCAATAAAAGCTTTACAAAGGTTCTAACTCTTCCCAACTCTGTCCAATGCAAAAATATTTTAGATTTGACTACTTGCCGCCCGCGCTATAGCCAAAGGACGGCTACAGCGCGGGCCTTAATTGCCGGGAGGGCGTCCATGAACGTCCTCCCGAGCAAGCGCTGTCTGCATATCCCTGCGAGTCGCGCGCGCCGCGCTCTGTGATCACTGAGTCTATGAGACTCGCTAATCACGGATCCGAGTAATGGGTCGATCCTGGCCCCTTACCACGTGATCAGCTGTCAGCCAATGACGGCTGATCACGTGATGTAAACAGAAGCTCGGTAATTGGTCAGCGTGAGGAGAAAAAGAAGCCGATCACCGGCTTCTGTCAGAGGGACATCGGTCCCTCACTCAGAAAGCCACAGCTGCATTTTCTATGAACACCAGTGTCAGCTGCCAGTGCCCACTGTGCCTCCTACCAGTGCCCACAGTGCCACCTACCAATGCTCACAGTGCCACCCTTCCCATCAATGTCCACCAGTGCTGCCAATCAATGCCCATCTGTGTCTTATAATCAGTGCCACAGATCAGTGCTGTCTATCAGTATCACCTACCAGTGCCTACCAGTGCCCATCAGTGCCACCCATCAGTGATCATCAGTGCCCATCAGTGCCACCTATCAGTGCCATTCAGTGCCACCTATCAGTGCCCTTCAGTGCCACCCATCAGTGCCAACCATCAGTGCCACACATCAGTGCCACCTCTCAGTGCTACCTATTAGTGCCACCTCATCAGTGCCATTCCGGATTCCGATAAGCCCCCCGCCCGCAGACCCCGACAACCAACGGCCAGGGTTATCGGGAAGAGGCCCTTGTCTTCATCAACATGGGGACAAGGTGCTTTGGGGTGGGGGAGCCCGCCCCCTCCCCCAAGGCACCCACCCCCCCATGTTGAGGGCATGGGGCCTGGTACGGCTCAGGAGGGGGGGGGGGGGCGCTCGCTCGTCCCCACCCCCTTTCCTGGCCGGCCGGGCTGCGTGCTCGGATAAGGGTCTGGTATGGATTTGGGGGGGACCCCCACGCCGATTTTTCGGCATAGGGGGTTCCCCTTACAATCCATGCCAGACCTAAGGGCCTGGTATGCCCCTGGGGGGGGAACCAACGCCGGTTTTTTCATTTAAAATTTGGCGCGGTGTTCCCGCCTCAGGATTCATACTAGACAGCTGTCAGCACTGCCTGTCACTCATCGCGGAAGGAAAACAAAGTTTTCTTTTCCCGATGAGCGAGCCAGCGCGACATTCACAGTACCCTGTCGCCGAGAACCAGCGCGATGGTATCGCGCTGGAAACACAATCTCGCGGTCAGGTACTGTATCAGTGCCCATTAGTGCCGTCTTATCAGTGCCTATCAGCGCCGCCTTTCAGTGCCCATCAGTGTAGACTTATCATTGCACATCAGTGAAACAGAAAAATTACCTGTTTTCAAAATTTTATAGCAAACTATGAAACAGTTTTGTTTTTTTTTTTCTAAATTTTCGGTCCTTTTTTGTTTTATTTAGCAAAAAATAAAAAACCCAGCAGCAATTAAATACCACCAAAAGAAAGCTCTATGTGTGTGAAAAAAATGATGAAAATTTCATTTGGGTACAGTGTAGAATGACCGCGCAATTGTCAATCAAAGAGTAAAAGCTGATAATTGTTCTGGGCAGGAAGGGGGTTTAAGTGCCCAGTAAGCAAGTGGTTAAGCTTTAATTTGGATAGAAGTTCCTCCATGTGTTTTATTAAACCTTGTAAACAAATGGAGTCATTGTATATTTACTTGGTAAACTGGGTTTAATTCACTTTAATTTATGGAGATAATACTCGCATATCCTCCGATACTACAACTTCATGGCTTTCCCGTAGAGGCACAAGTGAACATACAGAGTACATTTAAGATCTCCGTATTTATGCCTTAAACTGCACTATAGAGGTGCCGTTTTACTGCATGCATAAAACAAAGCTTGTATAGGTGGGACATTAAGTAAACATGAACAGATGCTCACAGTGACATATGGTCATCGAGGAGAGACAGAACTTTCATTACTTGCCCATACGGGCTGTAAAAATGTAAATAGCATAACTTGAAAGATCAGCAAGATACTCTTGTTGGATCTTACTTGAAAAGCGGTGATATACGCTGATGGCACTAAAAACATCCATTCGAGCACCATGACGGAAAGGTAATATTTTGGCGTCCTACATTTCTTTTTACGGCCTTACGACTAATACTTTATTGCGTGCCTGACGTGTATAATAATTCCAACCATCTGCTGTTCCTGGCAGCTGGAAGATTACCTATTCATCATATAGGAAGAACTGACTTTTGTTTTGGGACTAGAAGGTCAACTGGTAACTCACAAAAAAAAAGCAGATATCTAACCTGGCAGTTAGATGCACTCATCTCCGGTGTCTAATAAATGCAGACATTCCAAGTCTCCCACGAGATGCGGGAGTCTCCCGCATTTCTGCAGCGGCTCCCGCACACCCTCAAGCACCTCCCGATCTCCCGGGAATGATCGGTGCGGCAGGGAACAGCTGTGAACACCGATCTCCTTTGTATAGATTTTTAGCTGACAGACGCTTCTCCTTCTCTCCCTCCCGCTGCTGTCAGGTAAAAAGCTATACAGGGAGATCGGTGTTCACAGCTGTTCCTCCTGCTGCAGCGATCATTCCCAGCCCTTCTGTGTGCTCCTCCCCTAGCCCTCTCGGTGTCCTTCTCCGCCCCCCCTGTTCTCCTCCGGCCCCCGTGTTCTCCTCCGCCCCACCTGTTCTCCTCCTCCGCCCCCCTTGTCCTTCCACAGCCGGCTCCCCTCCTCTCCTCTCCCGCCGGTTGCAGGGGGAACTGTCAGGAATTGAACACAGTGAGCGAGATCTTTCCTTTGTCCTGTAACACTGTCCACTGTTGTCCATTGTGAGGTCAGTGCCTGACCTCACAAATGCACTTCTGGAAGAACGGTCAAACATTCCCATAGACACACTCCTAAACCTTGTGGACGGCCTTCCCAGAAGAGTTGAAGCTGTTATAGCTGCAAAAGGTGGTCCAACTCAATATTGAACCCTATGGACTAAGACTGGGATGTCGTTATAGTTCATGTGCGTGTAAATCTGTGAGAAACAAATCAGTGCAACCCCATAAATATTCGCTCCGTGAGGACGTCGAATGACGAAACTAGTAGGGCGTGGCTAGGATGCTGATACCATCTGGCTTTCTCCATGATCGAGCTTGCAGCTGTTTGACACTGTAAACCAAAGCTGATGAACATATGTAACCATATGCCTTTGTTCCCTAGTGTCAGGTAGACACTTAAGAAATGTGAGTGCTTTTACAAGTTTTAATAAAATAGCATTGTTTTGACAGTATTAACGCTATGGAGATCTCTCTTCCTTCCCCCTAATGATCCTCTGATCCATTTGAGAAAGAAACTGACAAGAGGACACGGCAGAGAAAATAGGTGGATTTGCCTGACAAAATACAAAGCGCTTTTTGCTGGTTTATAATCTGACCAGCTACAACTTCTGGTGAGTCACTTTAGGACTTATGGTTAAAGTGGTTATAAACCCCGTTACACCACTTGTACCTACAGGTAAGCCTATAATAATAATTACGTTTACGAGATATTTACCATATACGCTTGTGCCAATGTCATTGACGCATGCGCCCTGAAGAAACGGCTTGATCGTTTCCAAAGAGCCTGTGTCATGCCCGGCTCCTCCCGCACGCATGCGCGGGAGTGATATCATCGCGGCTCCGGGCAATGACAGCTCCGGAGCCCGCAAACCTGGAAATAACTGGGAGAAATGTCGCCGATCACAGTGGTGTACGGGGACCGCTGCAACCGCTTTAATCGAAGCTAAGTATTTCATAATGACCTAGTATGTGATGCATACTAGCTCATCATGCCTTTGTCTTGCAGTTTTTTTTTTATATGGGTTTATAACAACTTTAACCACTTGCTGACCAGCCGCCGCAGTTTTACTGAATGGCACGGCTGGGCGAAACAATGTTATGTAACGTCGCTTCGCCCTGTGGAGTCCGTTGCTCGCCTCCAGAGCCGATGCGAGTGCCCGGCAGTCCCGATCACCGCTGGGCTCCCGAGATCGCTGGTGACACACCGAGAACCGGGATCTGTGTGTGTAAACACACAGTTTCCGATTCTCGGAGGGGAGAAGAGACTGATGGTCTGTTCAAACAAAGTATGAACAGCGATCTGTCATCTCCCCTACACAGTCCCCTCCCCCTTCAGTTAGAACACAGAGAGGGAACACAATTAACCCCTTGATCGCCCCCCTAGTGTTAACCCCTTCCCTGCCAGTGACATTTTTACAGTAATCAGTGCATTTTTATAGCACTGATTGCTGTATAAATGCCAATGGTCCCAAAAATGTTTTAAAAGTGTCCGATGTGTCCAACATAATGTAGCAGTCCTGATAAAAATCGCAGATCGCCGCGATTACTAGTAAAAAAAAAAATAATAAAAATGCCATAAAATGATCCCCTATTTTGTAGAGGCTATAACTTTTGCGCAAACCAATCAATATACGCTTATTGTGATTTTTTTTTTTACCAAAAATATGTAGAAGAATACATATCGGCCTAAACTGAGGAAAAAAAACTGTTTTTTTTATATATTTTTGGGGGATATTTATTATAGCAAAAAGTAAAAAATATTGCTTTTTTTTTCAAAATTGTCGCTCTTTTTTTGTTTATAGCGCAAAAAATAAAAACCGCAGAGGTGATCAAATACCACCAAAAGAAAGCTCTATTTGTGGGTAAAAAAAGGACGTCAATTTTGTTTGGGAGCCACGTCACACGACTGCGCAATTGTCAGTTAAGGAGCACATTGGGCGTATAAATATACGAATCGTTGGACCAAGTTTTTATTCATTATGAGATTGTGAATATGGACTTTTTATTTTTTTAATAGATGCACTTTTTCTCTTTTTTTTCAGCTAAAGATTGAACATATGAACTTTATTTTTTGCACACTTGCACTTTATGTATGAACTATATATTTTTGAGTTTGAGAACACATTGTACACATGAATATTTGTTTTAATATATAGTATTTTTGGAGTTGAACATTGGGTTTAAGAACAATGTCTGGCATTTGACAATAAAGATTATCATCCAGCAATATTTGCAGTTCCGGTGTGCAACCATTTAGTTTCTTATTCATTGTGGACGGTGGTGAGCCGAGGTCTGCACCTGGTATCTGTTTGCACCCACAGTCAGCCTGGAGCGGTGTGCCTCTTCTTGCGTGTAAAGGCAGGCGTCCCAATACTTTTGGCAATCTAGTGTATTAGGAGATGGATTGGGGACAGTGGAAGAAGGGGAGGATCAGAGAAGACAGGATCAAGCAGCCTTTTTACACAATGCAGAGGATTAACCCCTTAGTGAGTATAACAAGCATGCTTTCCTATACATGCTTTAAATGTCTTCATTTTCCTTTTTGTTTCATTTGTTTTTTGATAGTTTTTTCGTTTTTTGGGTCATTCGTTATTACTGGGACGCTTGCCTTTACAAGCACATAGTTACATAGTTACATAGTTAGTCAGGTTGAAAAAAGACACAAGTCCATCCAGTTCAACCTTAAAAACAATAAATAAATAAAATAAAAAATATCGTACAATCCAATATACCCAATTTTATACCCTCAGTTGATCCAGAGGAAGGCAAAAAACCCCAGCAGAGGGAAGGCTGTCCACAAGGTTTAGGAGTGTGTCTATGGGAATGTTTGACCATTCTTCCAGAAGCACATTTGTGAGGTCAGGTACTGTGGTTGGATGAGAAATTCTGGCTCACAGTCTTCGCTCTAATTCATCCCAAAGGTGTTCTATCAGGTTGAGGTCAGGACTCTGTGCAGGCCAGTGAAGTTCCTCGACCCCAAACTCACTCATCCATTTCTTTATGGACCTTGCTTTGTGCACTGGTGATCAGTCATGTTGGAACAGGAAGGGGCCATCCTCAAACTGTTCCCACAAAGTTGGGAGCATGAAATTGTCCAAAATGTCTTGGTATGCTGACGCCTTAGGAGTTTCCTTCACTGGAACTAAGGGACCAAGCCCAACCCCCGAAAAACAACCCCACACCATAATCCCCCCTCCACCAAATGATTTGGTTCAGTGCACAAAGTAAGGTCCACAAAATTTGTTTGTTTTTTTGTTTTTTTTGGTCATTCGTTGATTGACTCATGACTGCAATTCGTAAATTCGTAAATTTGAAAATTCGTAGATTTGAAAATCTGAAAATTCAAAAGTAAATCCAAAAACTCAAAAGAATAACTAACTAATTATAATAACTTAACTATTAAATTATAGGTATTGGAATTCCCTTTGAAATTTGGTTGTTAGAGAACGTAACTTTGGATAAATTTGTACTCGTTACGTTCACCGCCGGGATCTTCGTGAGTCGGGTCGTGGGTCCCGCGGTCTCGATCGCCGCGGGGATACCCGCGATCGGCTCACGGGGAGATGCTGATGTAAACAGCATCTCCCCGTTCTGCCTAGTGACAGTGTCACTGATCTCTGCTCCCTGTCATCGGGAGCTGTGATCAGAGTAGTGACACAGCTAGCCCATCCCCCCCTACAGTTAGAATCACTCCCTAGTACTGACTTAACCCTTCCCCGCCCCCTAGTGGTTAACCCCTTCACTGCCAGTGTCATTTACACAGGACTCTGTCATCTCCCCTACACAGTCCCCTCCCCCTTCAGTTAGAACACAGAGAGGGAACACAATTAACCCCTTGATCGCCCCCCTAGTGTTAACCCCTTCCCTGCCAGTGACATTTTTACAGTAATCAGTGCATTTTTATAGCACTGATTGCTGTATAAATGACAATGGTCCCAAAAATGTGTCAAAAATGTCCCACGTGTCCGCCATAATGTCACAGTCACATTAAAAATCGCTGATCGCCACCATTACTGGTAAAAAAAAAAATTATTAATAAAAATGCCATAAAACTATCCCCTATTTTGGAAACGCTATAACTTTTGCACAAACCAATCAATAAACGCTTATTGCAATTTTTTTTTACTAAAAATATATAGAAGAATAAGTATCGGCCTAAACTGAGGAAAAAAAAAATGTTTTAATTATTTTTTGGGGATCTTTATTATAGCAAAAAGTAAAAAATAATGCATTTTTTTCAAAATTGTCGCTATTTTTTTGTTTATAGCGCAAAAAATAAAAACCGCAGAGGTGATCAAATACCACCAAAAGAAAGCTCTATTTTTGGGAAAAAAAGGACGTCAATTTTGTTTGGGAGCCACGTCACACGACTGCGCAATTGTCAGTTAAAGCGTCGCAGTGCCGAATCGCAAAAAACGCACTGGTCAGGAAGGGGGTAAATTCTTCCGGGGCTGAAGTGGTTAAACGGGTTTTCGGATTTGGTTATTTCCAAATTACGAATTTGTCAAAATTCATTAAAAAAAAAAGTATTTGGAACAAAACGAATTGCACATGTCGACTTTACTGCATATTCCAGGGATATGCAATTAGCGGACCTCCAGCTGTTGCAGAACTACAAGTCCCATGAGGCATAGCAAGACTCTGACAACCACAATCATGACACCCAGAGGCATGATGGGACTTGTAGTTTTGCAACAGCTGGAGGTCCCCTAATTGCATATCCCTGACATATACAGACTGATTTTGCTGTTGTGGGTTTAGAAACACTTTAACGCTAGCTCGAACTTCGGGCGAGTCAGCAGAAATCATGTATAACCAGGGGCGTTGCTAGGTCTACAAAAGATCTGGGGCTAGAGCCCATAACAGCGTAGTAAAGAAAGTCATACGCTTGGGCATACACATGTATGTATAGTAATATACGTGTGTGTATATCCTCAGAGGGCCCCTACTTACATTAGTGTCCCCAGAGACCCCCCTTACATCAGGGTCCCAGAGAGCCCCCCCCTTACATCAGGGTCCCCAGAGCCTCCTCCTTACATCAGGGTCCCCAGAGAGCCCCCCTTGCATTAGGGTCCCCAGAGAGCCTTCCCCTTAAAATCAGGGTCCCCAGAGAGCCTCCCCCTTAAAATCAGGGTCCCCAGAGAGCCTCCCCCTTGCATTAGGGTCCCCAGAGAGCCCCCCTTACATTAGGGTCCCCAGAGAGCCTTCCCCTTGAAATCAGGGTACCCAGAGAGCCTCCACCTTAAAATCAGGGTCCCCAGAGAGCCTCCCCCTTGCATCAGGGTCCCCAGAGAGCCCCCTACTTACAGCAGGGTCCCCAGAGAGCCTCCCCTTCCCTTGGGGACCCCTGCAGAGACTCGGGGCTATGGGCCCCAGATTCGGGGCTATAGCCCCAAAAGCCACCCCCTAGCGACGCCACTGTGTATAACTAACCGTACCTTTAGGCCGAGTTCATATATGTGCGAATTGGATGCTGTTTTCCTCGCATCCAATTCGCATGACATGCGCGTGTGCCCGGCTCGCATCGCAAAAAGGCCCTGTGTGTCTTTGGGTCCGGTTCAGGTGGGAATTCAGGCAAAAATTCAGACCTGATTTGCACCTGAACCGGTGACCCCCATGCCGGGAACCGCGGCCGCACATATGTGAACTCGGCCTGCATGTATATACAGAGTTCTGGGAGGAAGGAGCAGGGTGATCTGAGTTTCTTAGAAAAAGATGCGAACTACTTCAATACATCTGCTGTAAATATTGAAAATGCATTGCTCCACAGTGCCTGTAACTACAGAGGTCAGTCAATGCGTGTAAAGCTTTTATTTTTTTTAATGCTTGTTAAGAATATGCAAATTCTTGAATGCATCGCCTGGCCACAGGTTCACCTTAAGTAGCATTTGCAGAAAAGCAAAATGAGATGGTCCCTTTTACTGCCAGCACTGTTTTGCAATATACGAGGAAAGTCTTAAAAACTTTTTTTTTTTTTCTTCCTATCAAATTTGACAGCAATGCACACTTCTACTCTATTTATAAAATAAAAGAACTATAGAAATTCATTTCATGGAGATTATGAATTGACTATACAACAACAACAAACGTCTTAATCTGATTGTTTCCTTCAGCAAGAAATTTCATTAAAGCCTTGGTTCCTCTATGTGGAAGTCTGGCTCTGTCTCTGGTCCAGGATGCCTTGTGCTTAGCTGGTTTGATTTGAACACAATCTCCTCCACTCAGCGAGGGTTTTTGTTTGATGAGAATGTATGCCTGATAGCTTCCTGCAGCCGAGAATTTCACGGATATGTGTTTGAACTGGAGATAAGAGTATCCAGGAGGAAAAAATACAGGGAGATATTAAAGACTTATACAGAATCTAATCATTCCTAACTGCACAAAAACAAACACCGACACTGTTTGACAGCCCAACTTAAAAAAAAAAAAAAAAAAAAAAAAGAGTTTCAGGCGCTGGGTAGGCGCCAGATGAAAAACTCCGCACATTCCTTTGACGGAAATGTTCTCACTCAGGTGAAACAAAACTCGTGGTGCATCACATAGAAACGCTTTGTTTGCAACAACCACTAGCAAGGTGCAGAATGCTAAACCCCAGCTATATATTGTAGAAGTGATCGCTATTTAATACAGTTTTGCATTTAATTTAACCATTTTCCTACTGGCCACTTATACCCCCCCTTCCTGCCCAGGCCAATTTTCAGCTTTCAGCGCTGTTGCACTTTGAATGACAATTCCATTCACAAATAAAGCTTTCTTTTGGTGGTATTTAACCACCACTGGGATTTTTATTTTTTGCTAAAGAAACAAAAAAAATTGAAAATTTTGAAAAAATATATTTTTTTGTTGTTTGTTATACAATTTTGCAAACAGGTAACTTTTCTCCTTCACTGATGTGCGTTGATGAGGCTGCACTGATAAGCTGGGACTGATAGGTGGCACTGATGGACACTGAGGTGGCACTGGTGGGCACTGATGAGGCGGCACTGGTGGGCACTGATAAGGAGGCACTGATGAGGCTGCACTGATAGGTGGCACTAATAGGCAGCACTGACATGTGACACTGATGGTGAGGCACTGATTGGTACTGATTGGCAGCACTGATGGGCACTGATAGATGGCACTGGTGTACACTGATTGGCAGCATTGGTGGGTATTGATACAGTCAGGTCCATAAATATTGGGACATCGACACAATTCTAATCTTTTTGGCTCTATACACCACCACAATGGGTTTATAATGAAATGAACAAGATGTGCTTTAATTTGAGGGTGTTTACATCCAAATCAGGTGAACGGTGTAGGAATTACAACAGTTTGTATATGTGCCTCTCACTTTTTAAGGGATCAAAAGTAATGGGACAATTGGCTTCTCAGCTATTCCATAGCCAGGTGTGTGTTATTCCCTCATTATCCCATTTACAAGGAGCAGATAAAAGGTCCAGAGTTCATTTCAAGTGTGCTATTTGCATTTGGAATCTGTTGCTGTCAACTCTCAATATGAGATCCAAAGAGCTGTCACTATCAGTGAAGCAAGCTATCATTGGGCTGAAAAAACAAAACAAACCCATCAGAGAGATAGCAAAAACATTAGGTGTGGCCAAATGGGTGCTGCCCGCTCTGGCCAGAGGGTCGGGTCCCTGTCCTTCTGCCCTAGATCTGTGTGTTCTCTATTCCTGGCAGTTTTTCGGGAAAGAACACTGGCTCCCCTTTAGCTCCGGGGGTAGCGATTAGTATTTCCTGGATATAATTAGGCAGGAGTGACGGGAGTGGTGGTTGAGCCTATA
The DNA here is from genome assembly GCF_042186555.1 of Aquarana catesbeiana. Lineage (NCBI taxonomy): Eukaryota > Metazoa > Chordata > Amphibia > Anura > Ranidae > Aquarana > Aquarana catesbeiana. The sequence goes on from NC_133324.1 coordinate 921,001,023, forward strand.
AGTAGGGTCTCTCCCTAAGCTCTCAGAGCTCCAGGCCTTCCTGGTAGGGGTGGAAGCTGCGCTGACTGGGCTGTTGGTCAGGGTTGGGAGAAAAGCCTGTGGTGAATGTGCCCCTGTAGTGGCAGGCCAGGGGTGCCATACAATCACTGTGAGTGAGGGTCACGTTGATTTATGGCACCGTGGTCACTTCACAACACACTTTTTTCACACCTGTCTCTAGGGCTGAGCCTTTTGGCTAGAACCAGAGGAATTTTTTTTTATTCCTGGCCGAAGGGCCAACCATTGTATTGCACAATGGCCACTTTCACCTCTCCCACTTCCTTCTCCCCACGTTCTATTTATTTACCACTTTGTCACTTTTTTGTTGAATTGTACATTGTACCCCTACTCATTCAGCCAAAAAAATTGTCAGAAATGAATTTAACCAGTACACACGTGTCTTCTCCCTCCGGTTCTTCTCTCTCCAGTGATGGCTTCATCCTCCGGTTCTTCTTGTTGTGCTGATGTCTTCTTCCTCTGGTTCTTCCTTTAGTTCTTGTTGCTGCGCTGATGTCTTCTTCCTCTGGATCTTTTCTCTCCGAGGTCTTCCTCCAGTTCTTCTCCCAACAGTAGCTCCCGCTGTATTGTTGCTCCGGGGTGTGCCATTACTTATTTGGCCATGGGGTGGGGCCATCCAGTGACGTCATCTGGAGGCCCCACCCCTTGTGACGTCCCCACCCCATCACTGCCATTTCCGCACAGCGAGAAGAATCGGAGGAAGAACCAGAGGAAGAAGACATCAGCGCAACGCAGCAAGAAGAACCAGAGGGAGAAGACACATTGGAGCTACTTTAATAAAGTACTTGTGTACTGGTTTTATTTTTTTTTACACTTTTTTGGGGTGAATGGGTAGGGGTACAATGTACCCCTACTCATTCACATAGGGTGGGTGGGCCAGGATACGGGGGTGCCCTTGTTAAAGGAAGCTTCCAAATTCCGATAAGCCCCCCCGCTCGCAGACCCCCACAATCACAGCCCCATGATGAGGGCATGTGGCCTGGCATGGTCCAGGAGGGGGCCCCCCTTTCCTGTCCTGTCTGGCTGCATGCTCAGATAAGGGTCTGGTATGGATTCTGGGGGGACCCCCACACCGTTTTTTTTTCTTTTATTTTGGTGCGGGGGTCCCCTTAAAATCCATAGCAATTGCTGAGTTGTTTTTTTAAGTATTGTTTTTGGCGTGGGGTTCCCCTTCAAGATACTCAGAGCACAAGTCACACGCCAGAGTCAGATCTCAGATCTCAGAGTCAGATAAGATGATGATCCGACTTTGATCCGACTTCAATGATATTGAATGGGCTGAAGTCGGACCAAAGTTGGGCCAAAGTAGTGCAGGAACTTTTTTCAAAATCGGACCGACTTGTGTCGGACCAGTTAAGATAGTTCTCATAGGGAATCATTTATTTATACACCTCAGGTGACATGTGCTTCCAAAGTCAGAGGGTATGTCGCACCAGTGTGAACCGAGCCTTAAACTGAATGTGTTATTTTACAAGGTGATTGTTTACAATCACTTTAATGTCAACTTTTCTACTTATATTTTTATATAACAAGGCATCACAATCAAATAACCAACATTTAGTTAAACAAAATGAAATTAGGATTCAAAAGAGACCAAATAAGATCATCATCTCCTTTCCTTCCTTACTATAGCCATTTGTGAACAGGCTCATTAACAGGCTGTGCAAAGTATGACCAAGATGGTTTTGCATTCCATTCAAGCTGATTTTCTGTCAATAAGTATGGAGCTGGTTGCTTTTTTTCAAGGGGTTTAAATATGTGCTAAGGCTGATTAAAGTGATCACATCTCCACTACAGACATAAGATTTAAATCTGATCGTATTGTCACTGTCTTGCAAATTTTTTTTAGAGATGGTGGTGCTGTGTTAAATTATACTTCCCCATTCTCCTCACACAATTTAAAGTTTCCCAGACCTCATTAGAAGGACCATATTTCATTTCCCTTGCAATACAAAAGTTGAAAAATTAAGAAAAATAAAGAATAGGCATATGGATTAAATGTGTACGAATCAGCGGCAAAGCTGTATTGTTTGGAAGTCCCACTGGCTGAGAATTGACTCAGAACGGGCGGACTCATTACTCATCCTAAAATTTGCAATATTTTTCCATCCATATTTTTTTTATACAACATTGAGACACTCTACTTGCATCCCATAATTAGTCCGTGCCTCTTTAAATGCTTTGTCTCAAGAACCCTTAGCATATCAGCCATAATCTTATCCACCATCTAGGCAATTCATTTACTGAAATCATTACTGCCAAACTGCTGATTAAGAATGGTGTTAACAAGCATTAAAAGCAGGATGAAGAATGGGAGGTTGCAGGAGCCGAGATAAATTAATAGAAGAGGTGTGGGAGAATGAAATAAAGCAAAGAGCCTTGAGCAGCCAGGGGAATACGAGAGAGATCAAGGGAGGGATTGAACGTGGAAGCCAATTTGAAATGCTATTCCTATGCTGGGATTTAATTAAATAGTCTAAAGTGGAATTTGGCGTTTCTTGAAACTCAAGTCTCTTGAACAACTCCAGCAAACAAATAAAATTAATTGGTGAATTGTTAATGCCAGGAAACGTCACAGCTGGTAGTGAATCCACTACAGGTATCAATCAGAGTTGTACTTAATCCACTAATGATTCAGTTGGATTTTTAAATTACTGTCAGTTTGGGTTGCATGCAATAGGAGCAAAACCCTGTGGAGTAGTATTTCCCTTCCTTAGGTTTACAGAAGACTTCACTACCTAGCGAGCTTATGAGACATGGAAGCAGCAATTGCTGAGTGGACCACCAACCGTGGATATACGTCGCTACTTTGACGTTAAATACCGTTGTTATTTTTTTTTTCTCTATCACTAAGGAGAAATATAATGATGGTAGAGAGTCGCAACTTTCTACTCTTCAAAAATAAACATGAATAGGGTTGGGAAAGCTATAACACCACACATATTTGAGGGACACATTATGGGATAAAGGATAATTATGATCGGGATTCGGGAACTGGAATAAGGGGGGGGGGGTCATTAAAATAAAGAGGAAAGAGTAATGGTGTACACTACACTACAAAAGTTGGAAGGTTGCTGCGTTTTTTGTTTTTTTTAAATTTTTTTTTCACATACATAGAAAGGAATCACTTAGAGAATTGAGAATTTAATTAAAAAAAATTATGGTCTTATTTTTTTTTTTTTTTTATCACACACAAGTAAAGTAGTGTTTTTTTTTTTTTTTTCGTTTTTTTCACATACATAAAAAGGAATCACTTAGAGAATTGAGAATTTAATAAAAAAGATGATGGTTTAATTTTTTTTTTATCACACACAAGTAAAGTAGTGTTTTTTTTTTTTTTTTCGTTTTTTTCACATACATAAAAAGGAATCACTTAGAGAATTGAGAATTTAATAAAAAAGATGATGGTCTTTTTTTTTTTTTTTTTATCACACACAAGTAAAGTAGTGGGGTTTTTTTTTTTCGTTTTTTTCACATACATAAAAAGAAATCACTTAGAGAATTGAGAATTTAATAAAAAAGATGATGGTCATTTTTTTTGTTTTGTTTTTTTATCACACACAAGTAAAGTAGTGTTTTTTTTTTGTTTTTTTTCCCCCCTCTGGGATGGGTGAGGGGGGGAGGGAGAAGGTGGAATACCTTTAACAATTTTGGAAGGTATTCTGAGACTGATCCAAGTGTTGAGTTGAGTGTGGTTATTACATGTTTTGTTTTATATATATTTATGTTAAATATGTTTATATATAAGGTCTTGAAATGAAATGCTATGGAATGTTTTTTATGTGAAAATACCTTAATAAAAATAATTGAAAACAAATAAAGTTATTATGACAACAGATAGCTGCCATAACCCCGGTATTTTTATCCGCGGCCGGCGATCCTCTTTCACATAAAAGTGGTCTCAGTGGTGGATTGGCCACGAGATTACATTTATGGGTGGCAGGAGAGGTACCATCTCCCTCCTGCCACCTCCTGGGTGTCTCTGCGGCTTACTGGAGTCGTTGAAAGCTGCGCAAAAAGATCTACTCCCCAGGCATGATGGCCCCTACTCGACTCTATGCCCTTGGAGGACCGGAGCTACGTCAAACGTCACTTCCACCCTCCAGCCTTAAAGGAACAACTTTTTTTTTTTATTGAAAAAAAAATACATTTTTTCTTTATTATTGCTTTTAAGTGTAAATATGAGATCTGAGTTCTTTTTGACACCAGATCTCACATTAAAGAGGCCCTGTCATGTTTTTGTTTTTCTATTGCAGGCGATGTTTACAAGTTTAAAAATGTTTAAAAGTGATCCAAAACATTTTTCTTAAAGGGACAGTGTAAAAAAAAAATAAAAAAAGTAAAATAAATAAGGAAATAAAAATGTAAAGCGTCCCGTCCCGTCGCGTCCCGTTCGTATGCGTTCGCAGGACCGAACGCATATGCAAGTCACGCCCAGATACACCGCCGCAATCGTTAGAGTGAGAGCAATAATTCTAGCCCAAGATCTCCTCTGTAACTCAAAACTAGTAACCTGTAGAAATTTTTAAACGTCGCCTATGGAGATTTTTACGTGCCAAAGTTTGTCGCCATTCCACAAGTGGGCGCAATTTTGAAGCATGACATGTTGGGTATCAATTTACTCGGCGTAACATCATCTTTCACATCATAGAAAAAAATTGGGCTAACTTTACTGCTTTCTTATTTTTTCATTTATTTTCTCCAAAAAAATTGCTTTTGTAAGACCGCTGCGCAAATACGGTTCGACATAAAGTATTGCAACAATCTCCATTTTATTCTCTAGGGTGTCTGATAAAAAAAAATATATAATGTTTGGGGGTTCTAAGTAATTTTCTAGCAAAAAAAAAAAAGATTTTAACTTGTAAACAACAAGTGTCAGAAATATTGGAGTTCCAAAAATGGAACTTCCGCTTTAACCACTCACGGACCGCCCGCCGCAGTTTTACATCGGTTGTTTGAAGGAGGATATTGTTGTTATGGCAGCAGCTAGCTTCCATAACCCCAGTATCACCTTCAGCAGGCGGTCCGCTACAAGATAAAAGTGGTCTCTGTGGCAGATTCGCCGCAAGATCACTTTTATCGGCGGCAGGAGAGGGACCCCCCCTCCCGCCGTGATCCGGTGCCCTCACCGCTTAGCGCCAGCGGCGGAGGCGATCGCGTCCTGTCAATAGCTGGGTATGGAGGCGAGTAAGTGGAAGATGGCCCCCACCCATCTCCATACAATTGCTGGGCGGAAGCAACGTCAAAACGTCACTTCCGCCCACAAAGGGCCATTTTTTTTAAATTATTTTTTTAAATGCCAATTTTTTTTTTTTTATTGCATTTTAGTCTAAATATGAGATCTGAGGTCTTTTTGACCCCAGATCTCATATTTAGGAGGTCCTGTCATGCTTTTTTCTATTACAAGGGAAGTTTACTTCCCTTGTAATAGGAATAAAAGTGACATTTTTTAATTTTTTTTTTTAAAAAACAGTGTAAAAATAAAAAATAAAAGGTAAAATAAATAAGAAAAAAACAAACAAAAACAATTTTAAACGCGCCCCGTCCCGACGAGCTCACGTGCAGAAGTGAACGCATACGCGAGTAGCGCCCGCATATGAAAACGGTGTTCAAACTACACATGTGAGGTATCGCCATGATCGGTAGAGCGAGAGCAATAATTCTAGCCCTAGACCTCCTCTGTAACTCAAAACATGCAACCTGTAGAATTTTTTAAACGTCGCCTATGGAGATTTATAAGGGTAAAAGTTTGTTGCCATTCCACGAGCGGGCGCAATTTGGAAGCATGACATGTTAGGTATCAATTTCCTTGGCGTAACATTATCTTTCACAATATAAAAAAATTGTATTTTTTCCCAAAAAAGTGCGCTTATAAGACCGCTGCGCAAATACGGTTTGACAGAAAGTATTGCAACGACCGCCATTTTATTCTCTAGGGTGTTAGAAAAAAATTTATAATATTTGGGGGTTCTAAGTAATTTTCTAGCAAAAAAAACCTGTTTTTAACTTTAACAACAAATCTCAGAAAGAGGCTCGGTCTTAAAATGGTTAAGTGATGGTGACCCCCTGACATGCCACATTTGGTATGTCATTTTTTTTTGGGTGGGGGGGGAGCGGTACTGTTTTTAGAATCACAGCAGGTCACATGACAGTTGTACAAAATGGATGGCTTCCTTTCATGACATCCAATATGTACAACTGTGTTGTTAGCTGTGGTTGGTCAATTTGATCACATGGTACTGACAGGGCCAATCACAGCCCATCTGATACATTAAAGGGGGATTGGGACTTTAAAATGAAGCGGATGAAATGCGAAGGTGGTGATAGAAAATAGTTTTATTTGTATCGAAATAGAGTAATTTCATATATATATATATACATATAAGCGCAAGGTATAGACATAATGGTACAAGGTATATAAAATTAAAAATAAATAGGAATATAATCATAATGATCAATTGATAATATATACAACAGCAATATGGCCTACAAATGTCGAAGACAGCATGCCTGGCACCTGTGTTCGCATGGTACAATTCTAAAAGTACTAGGTTCATGATAATGACATCATCAAGGCGTAATATGTGTCTCTGTAGCATCAGATAGCTCTACGCGTTTCGTGGATGTATCTCCACTCGTCAGGAGCAGATGCGACAGCTTCCTGTGAATTATACAAGCCCATCTGTACCATGTGATTAGCTTTGACCAATCGCAGCTAATCACAACAAAACAGACTGAACGAATCAGCTTCAAAATGCTTGCTTATAGCAATGTAATTCACTGCTATAAGCAAACATAATGTGTAAAAAAAAAAAAAATCCTAATTACTTTCCCAGAGCAGTACAATGTTACTACAGTAACATTATAATACTCTGGTCACAATGTGTTAAAAAAAAATCGTAAAAAAAAAAAAAAAAAAATAATAAAAAAACAAAATTAAAAAATATATATTTTTGTACTGTCACCAGTCAGTGTCCCTGATCACCACCACACCAGTTATACGATGACACTGTACTGTACTGGTGACCGTATGTAAAAAAAAAAAAGTTGTGAATTTTTTTTTTAATTTCTTCATACTGAAAAAAAATGATGACAAAAAAACTATGACTTCAAAAAACCCGCCAAGCCTCTTATTAAATACCTTGAACTGTCTAATTTCCAAAAAGGGGTCATTTGGGGGCCTAAAGTGTACTTTTCTGGCATTTTAGGGCCCCGAGAAATTAGATCAGTATATTTGTCAGCCGTCAGTATATCAGGATTGATCAATTTTCAGATACTGTGTATACCATAGTTTATGGACTCTTTCACACAGACTAAATAATATACATTGATTTGGGTTTTTTCCACCAAAGAAATGTAGCACAATACATTATGGGCTAAATTTAGGAAGAACAATAATTATTTTGCAAAAATTTTAACAAAAGCAAAGAAAAACAAGTTTTTTTTTCAAAATGTTCAGTCTTTTTTCCTTTATTTAGCAAAAAATAAAAAACCCAGTGGTGATTAAAGGGGTTGTAAACCCTCATGTTTTTTCACCTTAATGCATAGAATGCATAGGATAGAAAAAACTTCTGACAGTGACTGGCCCCCCAGCCCCCCCTGTTTTACTCACCTGAGCCCGTTCGTTCCTTCGGCGGAGACATGCTCTTCCTCTTTGCCTGTTGTCTCTGCTCTTGATTGGATAGATTGATAGCAGCGCAGCCATTGGCTCCCACTGCTGTCAATCAAACCCAATGATGCGGGCGCTGGGGGCGGTGCCGAGTCCTGCATTCTGTGTGAATGTACACAGATGCAGGACTCGGGAGCACGCCCGCACGGGTGTCCACCTTAGGCCTTCTCCAACGTGGACACTCGACGCGGAGAAGAGCTACCAGCACCGCAGGGGGACCACAGAAGAGGAGGATCGGGGCCAAACGAACTGCACAGTGGAGGTAAGTATGACATGTTTGTTATTTAAAAAAAAAAAAAAGGTTTAAAACCTCTTTAAATACCACCAAAAAAAAAAAAAGAAAGCTCTATTTGTGTGAACAAAATGCAAAATATTTAGTTTTGGTGCAGTATTGCATGACTGAGCAATTGTTATTCAAAATGTGACAGCACCGAAAGCTGAAATTTGGCCTGGGCAGGAAGGGGGTAAAAGTGCCCAGTATTGAGGTGGTTAAGCTGCAGTTTATTTCTCCTTGTAAATGTCAGTTTTAGTGCAGTAGGTTGTATACATCATACAGATGCACAACTTCACAGGCAGGTTAAGAGCATCACCAAGGCATGTTATTTAAGCCATTTGAGATTTCCATAGATTAAAGGATTCCACCATTATTGTTGTTGTTGATCAGTAAGTTAGCACTGCACTTTTTTTCTGTGGTGTGGGAACAGTGCTTAGCGGCAGGCCTTTTACTGACACTTTTTATTTTACCTCCAGTAGTTTATTGCAAATAGTAGTGTGGTGATTACCTATTATACTAAAGATTGGCATGTGGAATTAATAAACATCAACAGATTTCAGTTGTGCCCCACCAGACGGCCCCCCATGGACAATGTGCCTGCCTCCTCCCCATCCCTGCACTCACTGAGCTGATTGGCACCACTGACAGGCAGCAATGATTGGCACTGATAGGCGGCACTGATTGGCACTAATAGAAAGCACTGATTGGCACTGATAGGCAGCACTGATGGGCCCTGATTGGTGGCACTGATTGGTAGCACTAATGGCACTGATAGGCTGCACTGACTGACAATAATAGGTAGCACTGATTGGCACTGATAGGCAGCACTGATTGGCATCATTAGTGGCACTGATTGGCAGCACTGATGGGCACTAATTGGCAGCACTGATAGGTGCTGATAGGTGGCACTTATGGGCATTAATAGGTGGCACTGATTGGTAGCACTAATGGCACTGATAGGCTGCACTGATTGTCACTAATAGGCAGGACTGATTGACACTGATAGGCAGCACTGATTGGCATGATTTAGTAGCACTGATTGGCAGCACTGATGGGCGCTGATTGGCAGCACTGATGGGCACTGATAGTCAGCACTGATAATCAGCACTGATTGGCACTGACAGGTGGCATTGATTGGAACCACTGGTACTGATTGGCAGCACTGATTGGCACTGGTAGGTGGCACTGATTGGAAACACTGATTGACACTGATAGGTGACATTGGTTGGCACTGATATTAGGGGGCACTGGTAGGTGGCACTGATTGGATGCACTGATTATCATTGACAGGTGGCACAGATTGGAAACTGATTGGCACTGACAGGTGGCACTGATTAACACTGACAGGTGGCACTGATTGGCACTGGCAGGTGGCACTAATTGGCACTAGCAGGTGGCACTGATTGGCACTAGCAGGTGGCACTGATTGGCACTGACAGGTGACACTGATTGGCACTGGCAGGTGGCACTAATTTCACTAGCAGGTGGCACTGATTGGCACTGCTAGGTGGCATGGACATGTGGCACTAATTGGCACTGTCACTGGCAGATTGCACTTATTGTCACTGTTAGGTGGCACTGATTGGCACTCGCAGGTGGCACTGATTGGCACTGATTGGCCCTGGCAGGTGGCACTGATTGGAACCACTGGTACTGATTGGCAGCACTGATTGGCACTGGTAGGTGGCACTGATTGGAAACACTGATTGACACTGATAGGTGACATTGGTTGGCACTGATATTAGGGGGCACTGATAGGTGGCACTGATTGAAAGCACTGATTATCATTGACAGGTGGCACAGATTGGAAACTGATTGGCACTGACACGTGGCACTGATTAACACTGACAGGTGGCACTGATTGGCACTGGCAGGTGGCACTAATTGGCACTAGCAGGTGGCACTGATTGGCACTAGCAGGTGGCACTGATTGGCACTGACAGGTGACATTGATTGGCACTGGCAGGTGGCACTGATTTCACTAGCAGGTGGCACTGATTGGCACTGCCAGGTGGTATGGACATGTGGCACTAATTGGCACTGTCACTGGCAGGTTGCACTTATTGTCACTGATAGGTGGCACTGATTGGCACTTGCAGGTGGCACTGATTGGCACTGATTGGCCCTGGCAGGTGGCACTGATTGGCACTGACAGAGAGAGGGAGTTTCACACTGAGCCGATATTGACGCTTATTGAAACTGTGTGTGAAACTGTCATGTAATGTAACTGCATGCAGAAAGAGAGCAGCTGTCAAAATTCAACAGTGATGTTGGGGGTTGGATAAGAAAGGGGGTGGGGCCACAAACACGTAGCGGCCCACCCAGACCCCATCCCATTGGCTGGTGTTTGATAGCTGCTGGGTCCCGCCCACCCCCCGACATCAATGCTGAATTATGTGATTTATCTTTTGGAGAATCTAATCAAAAATGACAATTTTGTTGTAAGGGATGCCAAAAATCTGACATGTATTGGTAAGCCAATCACACAAGCAGGGAATGACAATTCTAGGGGGTGTTCTGTAGACAGGTGGCTTCCAGGTTGCCGTTTTGCATTTTACAGAAAATGACTGATACTAGAGGAAGGAAGAAAAGAATAAAGAAAACAGATAAATGTAATATACAAATGAATCCCTAACCCCACTTCCCTTTCACCCCCCCCCCCTTTTTTTTTTTTTTTTTTTTATTTTAATTTTTAATTTTTTTGTTCCTTTTACAGACAGTCGTAAACTGGCACTTATTACAGCTACATTACCAGTGTGAAAACAATATGACTTTCACATCAGCCAGATATAGTATAATATTAATACATAAATGAACAATGTGTAAAACCCTGAACTGTATAAACTGTTTCCTAATTATACTAAGAACTCATTCTCTAGACACAGAATGTTAATTTTTTTTTCTCTTCTTATTGTATCTAAATGTAATCTTTTGTTCGAATGTTGAATGCTGTATGTGATTCTTACGTTCACTCAATAAAAATGTATGAAACAAAAAAAAAAGAAAATGACAGAGCTACCGATTGAAAAGGAAAGTTTAAAAAAAAAAAAAAAAATCAAATACAATATGAATTGTGTTGCAATTGTATACACTGTATAAACATTTTTTTTAATTTGCTATTTTTTTACCATGAAAGCGGATTTACCCTTTAATGTCTACACAGGTCTTTTACAGGTAAATAACAGGCATAAAAAAAATGTTAAATGCTCCTGTAATTATATGGGAAGCTTTTTGTTGAAACAAATGGTCTGGTGACAGGGCCTCTTTAAGTTAAGCAGTATGTGTGACCTGTAAAAGATCTGTAACTGGTGCTCTGTAAACGATTGTGCTGTCAAGGCCAAGGAACAAAGCTACTGCAAGGAATGAAAATGTCTCCGATTGCTGAAAATCAGCAAAAGTCATCTAGTGTGAACCTTCTGTCTGATTTGTGATCCGGCATCATCTGGGCAGGAGAACAAACCTCTCTTCATTTCATCTCCAGCCTCATCAAATAAAGCGGTGCTCCAGCCTTCCCTTCAGTCTTGCACAGTAGTACCGGCTTCTCTCTAGTGCTGAGATCGATTACTCTGAGTTCACAGCACGTTGTGATTAGGGATGGGCTCAGGTGTGTTCGGATCGTACCCGCCAGGAAGCCATCACTGCACATCACCAATCATAGGCAGTGAGACATTTCCCGGCCCGGAGCTGCACATAAACAGGCTGCTAATGATTGGTGGTGTGCAGTGACGGCTTCCTGGTGGGTACGATCCAAACACGCCTGAGCCCATCGTTAGTTGTGATCTTTCCACAGTTGCATTAGAAGCTGCAGCAAGTCAGATAGAGTCCACTGGCATCCCAGTCTTATGGGGCGTACACACGGTCGGACTTTGTTCGGACATTCCGACAACAAAATCCATGGATTTTTTCCGACAGATGTTGGCTCAAACTTGTCTTGCATACACACGGTCACACAAAGTTGTCGGAAAATCCGATCGTTCTGAACGCGGTGACATAAAACACGTACGTCGGGACTATAAACAGGGCAGTGGCCAATAGCTTTCATCTCTTTATTTATTCTGAGCATGCGTGGCACTTTGTCCGTCGGATTTGTGTATACACGATCGGAATTTCCGACAACGGATTTTGTTGTCGGAAAATTTTATCTCCTGCTCTCCAACTTTGTGTGTCGGAAAATCCGATGGAAAATGTCCGATGGAGCCCACACACGGTCGGAATTTCCGACAACACGCTCCGATCGGACATTTTCCATTGGAAAATCCGACCATGTGTACAGGGCATTAGTCCGTAGGGTTCAATATTGAGTTGGTCCACCCTTTGCAGCTATAACAGCTTCAACTCTTCTGGGAAGGCTGTCCACAAGGTTTAGGAGTGTGTCTATGGGAATGTTTGACCATTCTTGCAGAAGCACATTTGTGAGGTCAGGTACTTATGTTGGACGAGAAGGCCTGGATCGCAGTCTTTGCTCTAATTCATCCCAAAAGTGTTCTATCAGGTTAAGGTCAGGCCAGTCAAGTTCCTCCACCCCAAACTCACTCATCTATGTCTTTATGGACCTTGCTATGTGCACTCATTCATGTTGGAACAGGAAGGGGCCATCCCCAAACTGTTCCCACAAAGTTGGGAGCATGAAATTGTCCAAAATGTCTTGTAATGCTGACGCCCTAAGAGTTCCCTTCACTGGAACTAAGGGGCCAAGCCCAACCCCTGAAAAACAACCCCACACCATAATCCCCCCTCCACCAAATGATTTGGACCAGTGCACAAAGCAAGGTCCACTTGTGGCTCCTCATATAATGACCAATTGGTTTAACGAGGGTGCCACTGCCGTAATGCAACCAAGGACTCATTCACAAGTACAGCAGGCACTGCTGCTCCTCTGAAAAGTGATCCAAGTGTGTTTGACAGGTGGTGAGGAGCCGATATGTTGCCTACTCACCACCTGATTTAAACCCATGATTATGGGTTTAAATCAGGTGTCCTGAAGAAGACAGAGTGCGGCTGGAGGCTGCCCTCTCCTCCATGGAGGAGGCCGTGCAGCCCTGGGTGACCGACCCAGAGGCCAGGAGAGAGAGAAGCTGAACCCAGAAGTCCTGCAGAGCTAACTAGAAGGGAGACACCAGAAAGGATCTGATTCTGCCTACTGTAAGTAAGATCTGTGTCCTTGGGGCCTGTCGAGTGAGGGCCGCCGCCTTCAGCTAGAAGAGCCAGTGGACGGGTGTCAGTAAAGGGGATGCCTTTGTAGTGGGGAGCAAGACCTGCATAAGCCGATGTCTCCTCTGTAGTGCTGGCTCCTGTCCCATGCGGAGTGATCCCAACTGCACTCCATCTCTTATCCCGGCTAGCGGTCTCCAGAGTGGTGCCAGCAGCAGGAAAGAAGAGATCTTCAGGTCAGTGTGAAGCAATACACTGAGCATAATAGTATAGGGCTGCTTTCACACTGAATCGCGACTCAACCACAGTGATTTACCACCCCCAACTTTGCGTGTAAACAAGCCCTAAGGGTGCCACTGACATAATGCAACTAAGGACTCATTTACAAGTGCAGCAGGCACTGCTGCTCCTCTGAAAAGCGATCCGAGAGTGTTTGACAGATGGTGAGGAAGTGATATGTTGCCTACTCACCACCTGATTTAAACCCATGATTATGGGTTTAAATCAGATGGCAATTAGAGGTTTACATCAGGTGTGGGGAGGCAACACTGGGCACCACTGTGCTCGGTAATCTTTGAATTCCCCCATGTAGTTCAGGTAGATCTTCACCTCTTTAAGGTTGCCTACCCCTGGTCTAGACACCACCCCCTCCTATCTTTTGCCTACAGTGGTTCCTGGGGTTCCTTCTATTGTCCTCTCTGTGAGTGATGATCTTTGTCACTTCCAGCTTCAGAGCTGTCACTCCATGTATACTGTAGCTGGGGAAGTGGTTAATCAAGTACGATTTGTGCTTAATTAACTGCAGTGGTGGGCATAAGATACACTGGTGGTCTAACAGAGTCCTGTTGTCTTCATAAAGAGTAGCTGTCACCTGCCCATGCTAACAGATGTGCTCATTAGCCCCCTTGTGACAGCAATAAAATTATATGAAAAAAAAATGAATACAATGTATATATTTATATATAAATTTATATACAGTGCCTTGCAAAAGTATTCACCCCCCTTGGCTTTATACCTATTTTGTTACATTACAGCCTTTAGTTCAATGTTTTTTTAAATCTGAATTATATGTGATGGATCAGAACACAATAGTCTAAGTTGGTGAAGTAAAATTAGAAAAATATATACATAAAACTATTTTTCAGAAATAAAAAAATTATAAATGGCATGTGTGTATGTATTCACCCCCTTTGTTATAAAGCCCATAAAAAGCTCTGGTGCAACCAATTACCTTCAGAAGTCACATAATTAGTGAAATGATGTCCACCTGTGTGCAATCTAAGTGTCACATGATCTGTCATTACATATACACACCTTTTTGAAAGGCCCCAGAGGCTGCAACACCTAAGCAAGAGGCACCACTAGCCAAACACTGCCATGAAGATGAATAAACTCTCCAAACAAGTAAGGGACAATGTTGTTGAGAAGTACAAGTCAGGGTTAGGTTTTAAAAAAAAAAATATCCAAATCTCTGATGATTCCTAGGAGCACCATCAAATCTATCATAACCAAATGGAAAGAACACGACACAACAGCAAACCTGCCAATAGACGGCTGCACACCAAAACTCACAGACCGGGCAAGGATCAATCAGAGAGGCACCACAGAGACCTAAGGTAACCATGGAGGAGCTGCAGAGTTCCACAGCAGAGACTGGAGTATCTGTACATAGGACGACAATAAGCTATACGCTCTATAGAGTTGGGCTTTATGGCAGAGTGGCCAGAAGAAAGCCATTACTTTCAGCAAAAAACTAAATGGCATGTTTTGAGTTTGCGAAAAGGCATGTGGGAGACTCCCAAAATGTATGGAGGAAGGTGCTCTGGTCTGATGAGACTAAAATTGAACTTTTTGCCCATCAAAGAAAACGCTATGTGTGGCGCAAACCCAACACATCACATCACCCAAAGAACACCATCCCCTGTTGTGGGGTTGTTTTTCAGCAGTCAGGACTGGGAAACTGGTCAGAGCTGAGGGAAAAATGGATGGTGCTAAATACAGGGATATTCTTGAGCAAAACCTGTACCACTTTGTGTGTGATTTGAGGCTAGGACGGAAGTTCACCTTCCAGCAGGACAATGACCCCAAACACACTGCTAAAGCAACATTTGAGTGGTTTAAGTGGAAACATGTAAATGTGTTGGAATGGCCTAGTCAAAGCCCAAACCTCAATCCAATAGAAAATCTGCGGTCAGACTTAAAAATTGCTGTTCACAAGCGCAAACCATCCAACTTGAAGGAGCTGGAGCAGTTTTGCAAGGATGAATGGGCAAAAATCCCAATGGTAAGATGTGGCAAGCTCATAGAGACTTATCCAAAGCGACTTGGACCTGTGATAGCCGCAAAAGGTGGCTCTACAAAGTATTGACTTTAGGGGGGTGAATAGTTATGCACATTGACTTATTCTGTTATTTTGTCCTAGTTGTTGTTTGCTTCACAATAAAAAAAAAAACATCTTCAAAGTTGTGGGCATGTTCTGTAAATTAAATGATGCAAATCCTCAAACAATCCATGTTAATTCCAAGTTGTGATGTAACAAAACACGAAAAATGCCAAGGGGGGTTAATACTTTTGCAAGGAACTGTATATAATAAATAAAAGCACCTCCTTCCCCTCCGTACATACACACAAATGCAAATGCACACCTAAGACTGGTACAGGTACAGTATATAGTTGTGACACACATATGCGATATTTCCATGAACATCGGAGTAAGTGGAATAATGCTACAGCCAGGGGGGGGCTCGCCCTACAAGAGGACATGTTGTCCTGCACCACGGCCAGGGTGGAACATAAGTACACTTAGTACTTCCAAAAAGGTACTTTAGAAAAAAAAAATGTAGATATCCAAAAATGAGGGGTGGAGGGGTGGTCTTTAGTTTAAGACCACCTCTCAAAAGTGGGTAGAACTCCGCTTTAACAGCTTTAATACTGACCACTTTCACCCCCCTTCCTGCCCAGGCCAATTTTCAACTTTTAACGTTGTCGCACCTTGAATGACAATTGTGCGGTCATTCAACACTGTACCCAAACAACATTTTTATCATTTTTCTGAGACAGATAGAGCTTTCTTTTGGTGGTATTTAATCACAACTGGTTTTTTATTTTTTTGCTGAAAAAAATGAAAAAAGATAAAAAAAAAAGTTTTCTTAGATTCTGTTATAAAATTGTATATATACTGTAGGTAATTTTTCTTCTTCACTGATGTGCTTTCATGAGGCTGCACTGATGGGCACTGATAGGCTGCGCTGATGAGCACAGATGAGGCGGCATTGATGGGCACTAATGAGGCAGCACTGATGGGCACTGATGAAGTGGCACTGATGAGAAGGCACTAAAATGCAGCAAAGATGGGCACTGATAGGCGGTACTGATATGCAGCACTGATGAACAGTGATAGGCGGCACTGATAGGTGGCACTGATGGGCACTAATAGGCAGCACTTATGATCACTGATAGGCAGCACTGATGGGCACTGATTGGTGGCACTGATGAGTAGAACTGATGAGCAGGCAATGATGGGCACTGAAAGACAGCACTGACTGGCATCATTGATGGGCACTGATAGGTGGCACTAATGAGCACTGATAGGTGGCACTGATGGGCACTAATAGGCAGCACTTATGAGCACTGATAGGCAGCACTGATGGGTACTGATTGGTGGCACTGATGAGCAGGCAATGATGGGCACTAAAAGACAGCACTGACTGGCATCACTAATGGGCACTGATTGGCATCACTTATGGGCATTGTTGGGGCTGCACTAATCATCAGTGCCCTGATGATCTGTGCAGATCTGCCCTGTGAGGAAATGCCGCTGATCGGCTCTCCTCTCCTCACATGCTGTCAGTGTGAGGAGCGGAATGCCGATAACTGGCATTTCCTTGTTTGGACACAGTTGATCACATGTGTAAAGAGCCTTGTCATTGGCTCTTTACCAAGATTGGTGATGTGCCGTGTCCAAGGGTCAGAGTACACCACCGATTGCCCGTGCTGCGCGCCCCTGGGGCGCACAAGAGTGGCGAGAGTGGGATCATATGTGATATGACGTCATCCCAAAACGAGACTGCCACCTTGCACCTGCCACCTATGCAGCTAAAACAAATTGTGCCTTGCAGTGGGGTTTTGCCTGTACTGCAAGGGTTAATTGCTTGCTTAGCTCTAGGGGAACCAAAAAAATAAAGATATACTTACCTGCAGCTTCTTCTGCCCCACACTTCGGTCAACTAGGGTCCAGACATCATCAAGACAAAAGCAGTCTGTAGCCATCCATGATGCATAAAGACAGTCCACTGCCGCAGTGTGGGGGAGCATCATAGTTACTTGGTTTGCGAGGCTGAATCAAGAAACTAGACCATCCAGTTCAACCTGTGTAGGTATGTTTATGTCAATACCATTCCCTATATCTATCATATATTGTGTTTGCTTAGATGCTCATCTAAGAGTATTTTAAATTTATAAACAATCCCCACAGACACCACCAATTGTGGAAGGGAGTTCCACATCCTTACCACTCTGATAGTAAAGACCCCCTACACAGTTTAAACTACTTTTTGTCCAACTTCATTGAGTGGCCACCTGTCCTCTTAAGCGACCTGAGACTGAATAGTTTCCTCCCTATGCTAGAATCACCATTGAGATATTTGCATCTCGCTATCATATCCCTGCTATCATATCCCTTGGCCATCTGCCAAGGGAGCAGAGGATCAGGTAACTTCAAGGAATCATTTTTTGGTTGCCTGTTTTGGGCTTTAAGGCTTAGCTGGGTGAGTTGGGCTTCAAGGCTTAGTTCTAATGATCTTCGTGGGTCCAGAAAATGGCCTTTTCCTCTTGAATAAAAAGTTTCAAATTGTGGTAGAGCTTTTAAATGCACAGAAATGCGAGGAACCAAGAGATATTTTATATAAAGGTATCTAGTTCCATGTCACAGTAACACCTACTGGCTATTATGTTTTATAGACTTTATCTGTCTTCTTTTTTCCCTTTCGACCTTATTCTTTTTCTTAGATTACATTTATTTGGCCTTAACACCCAGATAACACATATAGGAGATGGAAAAACTCACAGAGAGAAAGCTGATCATTCTTAGTGTGAACATTAATACTTCAGCGAAGAGACGAGCCAAGCCGGACGAAGCTTCCTGTGTAAAGGATTTTTATCTCTGAAGAGCCATGTGTTTCTTTTATTCCTATTTCCAATATGGCTTTCGGGATCACAGCTTGAAATCCTACAAGCGAGATTGATAAGGTGATATCCTTCCGTGGAATGTTATCACACTGACAACGGAGAGCTAACAAAAAAAAATGGAGGTTAAGAAAAGCGAAACTCAGAGCCATTCCAATTTATTTTATTTCAAACTTTCCAATTGGGTAACAGTCTCCTGCGTAGAAGAACTTGTGCATTTGATGTGTTGCAGACGTTAAACTGTTTCACCTTCCAGCGCATTAACAGCGGTGTATCGAAGATATTCTGGTACCTTGACAACATGCAATGCTTCAGCATGACAGAAACTGGCAACTAACATTTACCTGCTTATCAAAGTCATTTCAAGCTATTTTTTTTTTTTTTTCATCTCAAATTGCTAAATTTCTCAATTGGCGACATGTATTATTCGCTCTTGCCTTCTCAGTTGTGCAGACCTACCATGAGGAAAGCAGAGGAGACTGGCTCTTATTTTTAATTCTAATGGAAAATTCTATACTGATTACTGTAGCTCAGATCCTTTTGTTCCAAGATGTTTAGTGTAGTGCTACCCCCGTAGGACCTGCTGATTAGGGTGGGTTCTCTGTTCTTTGCCTGACCTTTCCCAAAAACCACAGCCCCTCTAACACATCAGGATGAGTGTCCAAAAATATAATATCACAGAAAATCATTGAAAGTAATACTTAGTACCCAGTAGTAGCTCTATATCAAAGAAAACAGGCACCAAACCAGGTAGTGAAGGCAAACCTAATATATTGTCACCCAATATGGTTGGTAAGCATAAAATGGATTAACAATTGTGTAGCACCCTCTAGCTTGTGTGCTAGTGTAAATAGGTTAGTAGTTACAGTAGGCAAATTGGCTTGGCTGAGAGCCAGGTCTGGGCTGAATCTGGGTCAGAGTTTAGTGACTCAGGGAGGTTGAATGACTCATCTAGCAGCTCTCTCTGACGCTTCCCCCTGGTCTGGAAATTAGTTGAAATTTCCAGAACTGGAGGGTGACAGTAAGGAGGGGCTGCCATGCATATTTATGAGGACCCAGGCCTATCTCCAGCAAATGGGCTGGCAGGAGGCAGACTCACCTCATAAATAGACATGAGTCATGCCAGCAGGGGCAGTCGGGTGGAAGATGGATGGCTGAGGAGGCTGTCGGAGGCCCTTGCAGGATACACCCTAATCTGGGGGGGGTGACCTGGTCTGGGGCTTGGGTGCTGGAAGGACACCTCAAAACACACAGAGGAAACCCTTCCTGGAGGCACGGGAGCAAGTGAGAGGAAAGAAGGTCAGCATGTCCGGGAGATCTCCTGAGAAGTTAGCGGGGTGGGCTGGTGAGTGTTCAGTCTGGAAAGGACTGTGGAGAGGGTGTCAGTCTGGGAGGGCTGTGGAGAAGTTAGCCAGGAGGGCTAGTGAAAGGGCCAGCTGCAGCCAGGCGGGTTGGCAGGGCCTGAAGAGGTGGTACTGGGATCAGTGACCACACAGAGGAAGCAGAAAGTGTGAGCTGTGTCACCCTATCTTCAAGTATAGGCAGTGACGGCTGATGCTCAAAATTTTTTCGGGGGGCACAAACAAACTGAAAAATTTTGAAAAAAAACCCATCAACTGCAGCCTCACTGTGCCCATCAAACGCAGCCACTGTGCCATCAAACGCAGCCACTGTGCCATCAAACACAGCCACTGTGTCATCAAACGTCGCCACTGTGCCCATCAAACGCTGCCACTCTGCCCATCAAAAGCTGCCACTGTGCCATCAAACTCTGCCACTGTGCCCATCAAATTCTGCCACTGTGCCCATTAAATGCTCCCACTGTGCCATCAAACACAGCCACTGTGTCATCAAACGTCGCCACTGTGCCCATCAAACGCTGCCACTCTGCCCATCAAAAGCTGCCACTGTGCCATCAAACGCTGCCACTGTGCCCATCAAATGCTTCCACCGTGCTATCAAATGCTCCCACTGTGCCCATCAAATGCTGCCACTGTGCCATCAAATGCTCCCACTGTGCCCATCCAATGCTCCCACTGTGCCCATCAAATAGAGGGGGTTGCTGGAGAGAGGGGGCAGCGCCTGTGCACCCTAATGGACGCACCGCCACTGAGTATAGGGGCTGCGAGTCCCTGCCTGTAATGAGTCTTTGCTACCAAATTGCATCAAGGTGACATAGCTGGGTTTCTGC
The DNA here is from genome assembly GCF_042186555.1 of Aquarana catesbeiana. Taxonomy (NCBI): domain Eukaryota; kingdom Metazoa; phylum Chordata; class Amphibia; order Anura; family Ranidae; genus Aquarana; species Aquarana catesbeiana. Next base: position 921,021,549 of record NC_133324.1, read on the forward strand.
AAGCAAGTGAGTGCTGGAGGAAGAAGAGGAGCTGTATATAGAGACTGTATATACAGTGGATATAAAAAGTCTACACACCTCTGTTAAAATGTCAGGTTTCTGTGATGTAAATAAATGAGAAAAAGATAAATAATTTCAGAACTTTTTCCAACTTTGTGACCTGTAAACTGTACAACTCAGTTGAAAAACAAACTGAAATCTTTCAGGGGGGAGAAGTAAGAATAAAAAAATAAAATAATATGGTTGCATAAGTGTGTACACACCCTCTCATAACTGGGGATGTAGCTGTAGCTGTGTTCAAAATTAAGCAATCACATTCAAACTCATGTTAAATTGGAGTCAGTACACACCTGCCATTATTGCACGTGCCTCTGATTAACCCCAAATAAAGTTAATCTATTCTAGTAGGTCTTTCCTGACATTTTCTTTGTTGCATCATGCAGCAAAAGCCATGGTCCGCAGAGAGCTTCCAAAGCATCAGAGGGATCTCATTGTTAAGAGTAGGGATGAGCTCGATGTTTGGGTCGAACAAATCGCAGCGAACATTATGGGGCGCTTGCAGAAAATTTGAGCACCGCGGAATGCCCCATAACATTGCTATATGATGATTGGCCAAAGCATTCATCTGACCTGCATGCTTTGACCAATCACAGCGCGCTCTGCTAAGAGAGCCATAGTTAGCCGAAGGCAGGGTGCCTTTGGCCAATCACGGCTCAGGGGGACTAAGTCCACGCCCCACACTATATAAGGCAGCTTACACAGCGGCCCTGTGTAGTGTTGTTGGCGTGGACAGAGAGATAGCTTGATTTAGATTAAGCAGGCAGGTTATTCAGTTAGTGGTAGTGTATTTGATATATATATACTGTCAGGCTAATATATATATATATATATATATATATATATATATATATACTCTGCATTTAGCATAGACTTTATATTCTGTGTTTACTCGATATTCAGTCAGTGCAGGCAGTGTATTAATATATATATATCTACAGTGCATTTCATGGTGTACTGTTTCTAATACACTTTAGGCGGTGTCTTAATATATATATATATACAGTCTCATTGTAGAGCCCGGTATACAGGGAAAGGCCTCTCTTACACCTCTGACTCGAGAACCCCTGATAGAACAGACAGGGAGCTCAGGAGTGCAGAGTGGCACAAGTGCCTGGCAGGATTGCTGATGTAAGAGCTGCTCAGAACTTCCGATGAGGCATTGGAGAGACTCTCAGCAAGGAAGATGGCTGGAACGGCAGGCAGGCTGGAGAAAGGATCGGACTGGAAGCAGGACTCAGCAGTTGTTCTGTAGATCGGAACACAGATAGGTACAGGCAAGCCAGGTCATACACTAGCGGACAGATCAGGAACAAGTGCGATAGCTGGAGCAGAGTCAAGGTGCAGGCCGAGTCGGTAACAGGCAGGCAGCAGGGTGACCAAGGGAGAGACAGGAGCGAAGTCAGGACAAGCCGGGATCAGAGGCAGGCGGAAGGCAGGAGTAGTCAGGAACAAGACAAAAGTCCACTGGAACAGGTTTTCAGGATCAAAGGGTAGCAGGAGTCACAGGGAACGCTGTAGACCAGACACCAAAGAACCTGGGCATCAGTCTTCTTTAAATAGCGCATCTAGCACCAAGAACTATCACGACGTGCACGCATGCTCACCACTATCCGAGTGCCTGCGCATGCGCCGTGTGGCTCTTCATACTGGAAATCCGAGCACAGATGTTCTTCTGACATTTTGGTTACTGGCTTGCCCTTCCTGACACTCGTATATATTGTGGCAGAGCGAGGCTCTGTCCCTATGAAATTGGATATAAAAGGGACACAGAGTTTGCATATCTGTGGATTTCAACACTACAGAGGGTAGATTTGAAATGGAGAAAACTGCTCTGGTGGTGTACACAGTACACAATATAGTGCAGCCGTAGTACAGTTTCTACTACTTTTCTGGTGATGTACACAGTATCTAATACAGTGTGTACAGTTTCTACTACACTTCTACTACACTTCTGGTGGCCTGCTCACAGGCCACTAAAAGAGGACAAGCAGCCTCTGTGTCTACAGTCAACAATGGTGGTCGTGGACATGGTGCATCCTCTGCAGGTGGCCATGGGGTACGCGTATCCTTTTTTTCTGCTGCTGGCCGTGTTATTGAGCCAGAACAATAGAAGAGTGGGGGGAGTGGATAACAAAGCTGTCCTCATCCTCCTCATCCTCTGTCACCCAGGCTCAGAGTAGTTTGCCTTCCAACGCAGTGGCCAAAGTGGCCTATTCCACCAGCTCCTTGTCCACAGTCACTCCTTCTGTAGCCCCACCATCATGCACGGAGGAGTCACCAGAATTATTCGACCACAGTGTCGGGTACATGCTGCTGGAGGGTGCGCAGCGATTTGAAGGCTCTGATGTTGGTTCCCAGGTTGAGGAAGGAAGTAACATGAGCCTAGAGAGAGAGGGTGCCCAAGAAGGACAAGAAACTGGCAGTCATGTTCCCCCAGCTGCAGCATACTGCCAAGTTTTCTCCAGTGATGAGGAGGGAGGGGATGATGAGGTCACTGACTGTACTTGGATGCCTGAGAGAAGAGAGGAGGAGGAGGAGGCACAACTCCAATGGGGCAGGTTGTCATCTAGGGGGCAGCTTAAGGGCAGACACCCTATTGCATCACATGGCAGAGCTCCGCAGGTGCAGGGTGCTGCTGACTCCCTGCTGACTTTTAAAAGTTCCTTGGTGTGGACCTTTTTCGACACGTGTGCAGCAGATCGCACCGTTGCTGTTTGCAACCTATGTCTGAAGTGGATCAAGCGTGGCCAGAACAGCAGCCGCCTGGGCACCACATGCTTGACCAGACATATGATGACCTGTCATGCAGTCCATTGGCAACAGCACTTGAAAGACCCACATAAAAGAAAAAGGCGTACTTCTCTTCGCTCCTCATCTGGGATCTCCAACCCTACTATACCTCCAGTCCTCTTAAAAATTTGCACTGAGAAGAATGAAGGTATAGCAATAGGTGTCCCTAGTACTTGCAGCCAATCTGCTAGCAGTACACCACCATCTGATTTTAGCAGGCAAATTTCCCTACCCTAGTTGCTGAACCGTAAAAAGAATTTTGGTCCCAGCCATCCACATGCTCAGCGTCTCAATGCTAGCTTGGCCAAATTGCTAGTACTGCAACTGCTGCCTTTTCAGCTGGTAGACTCTGCCCCCTTTTGTGAATTAATGGAATATGCTGTACCTCAGTGGCAGGTTCCAAAAATGCCATTTCTTTTCACGGAAGGCCATTCCAGCTCTCTACCGGCATGTGGAAGGCAATGTTTTGGCTTCGTTGGACAGGATGGTCAGCAGTAAGGTGCATATTACCGCTGACTCATGGTCCAGCAGGCATGGGCAGGGACGTTACCTTTCCTTCACAGTGCACTGTGTAACTCTGCTGGCAGCTGGGAAGGATGCAGGACAGGGTTCAGTGTTGTTGGAGCTTGTTCCACCACCATGCCTCCAAAATGCTAGTGGTGATTCTGTCACAGCTCTCTCCTCCACCCCCTCCTCTTATTCTTCCCAGATGGCCTCTTCTGCAGATTTGTCCTCTGAAGCAGCAGTGCTCTTTAAGCGTTCAAGGGGTTACACAAGTGGTCAGGCTAAAAGATGCCATGCGGTGCTTGAGTTGGTCTACCTAGAGGACAGGAGCCACACTGGGGCAGAAAATCTGTCAGCTCTGCAGGGGCAGGCTTAGAGGTGATTGACGCCATGCCAGCTTCATCCAGGAATGGTTACATGCAACAATGGCACCAACCTTCTCTCCGCCCTCTTGACCCATGTTCCATGTTTGGCACACGTCCTGAATTTGGTGGTGCAGCAGTTCTTGAGCAGGTACCCAGGCTTGCATGATCTCCTCAGGCAGGCCAGAAAAGTCTGTGGTCATTTCCGCCGGTCATACAATGCCAGTGAGTAGGAGAGGAGACATTTCACTGTTCCTACTTACTAGGAACAAACGACATGTCTCCTCTCCTCTGACAGCACAGGGACTTCTGTGTTTACACACACAAATCCCCGTGCTGGCGCTCGTGCACGCAATCGCGCGTGGTCAGCGGCGATTGCAACCACCAGCCACACGCATCGGGGCCCCCGCCGTGCAGCGGGCATGCGCGCACCCCTCCGGCTGTGCACGCCATCTGGCGGCTCTTAAAGGAACCCCATATATCTACGGGGTTTCTCACAGTGGTGCCATTGTGCCACGGTATATGTACACGAGCCGGTTGGGAACTGGTTAATCCAGACTAGAAGCAGAGATTCAGACAAGTGTTCCTATGTTCTAATAGTTTAATTGTTGCAGTTTCTGTGTGTTTTTGATGTCTGGTGACAGAAGTTTCCCTATCCTATTGTTATTATCTCCCATGGACAGTGCCAGATAGCTAGGCCTTTGTTACTGTATGTGTGTAGAGTTCACCTTGCAGTATATTATTAGCTGAACCTCTTTATTAAAATAGAGTTTATATGCAGATCCTGTTATCCTACTTAACTGCTGCCCCTTCTGGCCTGGGATTCTCCAGCTAGTTTTAGCTCAGGGCCCGTTAAAAAGAATAGCATAGAGCCAGGTTAGGGATTCAGTCTGGTTGACTGCCAGTTGCAGGATCTTCACCACTGACTCTGCTCTTCAAAACCAGAATGGACGCTGCACCTGCAGTTATCTTCCAGGGGCCCCTGTAACTAGACTGTAGGTAATTTGCTGGCCCAGGATGGGGAAAGAGTTAATGTTGTACACTGCCTTTTCTGGGCTTTTTGGACCCAGCCTATCCATCCCTGTAATATAAAAAGGGGGAAGGACAGGTTCCAAAGAGTCCCACTCAGGAGAATATTGCTGCAGAAACCAGATGAGGACTGCTGCACCTTGCAGCCTGTTGGAAGGCACCAGGAGTGCCAGTTCTTGGAGAACACCAAGCATGGACTACTACCTTGTTAAGGTATGCCTGGACAGCCTAGTAGAGCTAGTTAGGAGATGTTCATTACTAATGTTCATGTTGAACTGTATTTAGCCCAAATGTTTGAGTAAAAGTTGCATCAACTGTTCTAAGCCTGGTCTGAAGTAATTTAACCATTTGACCTCTGGAAGATTTACCCGCTTTCCTGACCAGGCCATTTTTTGTGATACGGCACTGCTTTATTTTAACTGACAATTGCGCAGTCATATAACACTGTACCCAAATAAAATGTATGTCCTTTTTTTTCCCACAAATAGAGCGTTCTTCTGGTGGTATTTAATAACCTCTGTGTTCTTTATTTTTTTGCTCTATAAACAAAAAAATTGAACATTTTGAAAAAAACAATGCTTTTTACTTTCTGCTATAAACATATTCAATAAAAAATGGAAAAATTGAATTTCTTCATCAGTGTAGGTCAATATGTATTCTGTTACATATTTTTGATAAACAAAATCCCAATTAGCGTATATTGATTGGTTTGTGCAAAAGTTATAGCGTCTATAAACTATGGGATATTTTTATAAAGTTTTTCAATTTTTTGCCTAGTAATGGCGGCAATCAGCCACTTTAAGCGGGACTGCGATACTGCGATGGACATTCTGACACTAATTCACACTTTTTTGGGACCAGTGACACAAATACAGTGATCAGTGCTACAAAAATATGCACTGTCAGTGTATTGACACTGGCAGGGAAGAGGTTAACATCAGGGGCGATCAAAGGGCTAACTGTGTGCCTAGCAAAATTTCTTTGCACTCTGGGAGGTGCTTTTACTAGGGGAAGGCATGGATCCATGTCCCTGCTTTGCAGGAACACAGGATCAATACCTTTCCTACTGACAGAACAGCAATCTGCCTTGTTTACAGAGGCAGACTGCCATTCTGCTTGTGTAACGAATGATCGACGGGTGCTGGCGGACATCAAGTCTGCGGTACCCGCTGATCGGCTCCCGCTGTTTAAAATCACAGTGGGAGCGATGCGCTGCTGGCGCACATGCACTTTCTCTACCTAGAAGAGTCGGATCACTTATATATACATGATTCTGTGCACAGCTTCTGCCCTGTAGCAATAAAACTGCTATTGGGCATACAGCAAGTGGTTAAAGGGGTGCATGATGGTTCTGGCATATAAAAGAACTAGGGTCAGTAAAGCACATGTGGAGTATGAAGCAAAGTCACTACAAGAGGTCTACTCAGCAAGGAGAATAGGAGTCATGCAGTTGCTATGGGTGCAAGTTACAAAACAGCCAGTCATTAAGTGTGGTACCTGGTGTAGGTGATGGATCCTCCAATAGCCAGGAGGGTTGGGAATCTGGCTCCATCCCCAGTGGTGGGTTCCCTGTAGCAAGCAGAACCGAACCCTTATTATGGAGACAATTAGCCTGGTCGCACGGTATGGGAAGGAAGGAGTTAACAAGTGCATGTGGTCTGCGCTATGTACACGACAGGACCTTATTCTGTTGTTGGAAGCGAGGTGGTAGAGGTACGTGGGACTGGTGAAAAGGGCACAGCCTCAATGGTGTCCCTCCTAAATGCAACATACATCAAGCTAAAGTGTGTAGTGACATGGGCAAACAACGCTTCACAGAAGAAGTAGCAAATAGAGAAAGGTTGGGACTTTAAATGAAGCATGCAGCGGGAAAGCAAAAAGGACGCTATGTAGTGATAACAATGTATTTATTCCATGTAACAATGCATATACTCATGGCACACATGCAAGTATAAGATAAATAGTATCAAAAACATTCCCTATATTTACAGATAAACAAACATAGTAATAGTACAGAACTTGCAATATGCAAAATTCATCAATCCATATTCTCATAAAATAGAACCCAATATGATAAATGTGGGCAAAAACCATCAGAACATTTATAAGCATAGATTCAGAATCCATGTTCTACACATCTGAATGTAGCATCTGAAAATTCATTGTAAACATCTGAATGCAGCATCTAAAATCTCGACGCGTTTCATGGGATTATATCCATTCATCAGAAGCAGATGCAAAGAGTGTGTCTACAAAAATGTAGATAAATTAACAATGTATCAAAATAGAGTAATTAAAAGAATATATGTTATTCTATTATGTAAGGAGAGGAGAATACTGCTGAAACCTCTCCCCATACTTACACAATGACCATGGATGTGACATAATCGCATTTTGCAAGAGGAAAATGGTTTCTGGCGAGTGTGGGCTGCCTCTGAGCTGGGAGCTGAGCACCGCCGGCAGGCGCAGTTGAATGGGAGCTGTTCTTCCATCGATCGCCCCCCGGGGGAAGAGAGAGTGGAGGAAGAGGCGAGCTGGCCATTACACAGAGCGGGGATTGCCCGCTGTAACAGCTTACATTTGAATTGCCATCCGCTGGCGGTCACTCACAGTCCCGCCTCCTGACCCAGCACCTGTGACAGACAGAACACATCCTTGCATTGGACCGGCGTTCTGTCTGTCACAGGCGCCGGGTCAGGAGGTGGGGCTGTGTGTGACCACGAAATTCAAATGTAAGCTGTTACATCGGGCAATCCCTGTTCTGTGATCATGCCAGCTCGCCTCTTCCTCTGGACAGGTCACGCTGCAATGATGGGCACAGGCAGAGCTGCAATGATGGGCACTGGTCACATTGCAATGATGGTTACAGCTGAGGCTGCATTGATGGTTACTGGTCACGCTGCAATGAAGGGCACAGGTCATGCTGCAATGATGGGCACAGGTGAGGCTGCATTGGTGGGGGGCACTGTTCACACTGCAATGATGGGCACAGGTCGTGCTGCAATGATGGACACAGGTGAGGCTACATTGGTGGGCACTGTTCGCACTGCATTGAAGAGCACGGGTCACACTGCAATGATGGGCACAGGTAAGGCTGAATTGCTGGGAACAGGTGAGGTTGCATTGATGGGCCAGGTGGGGCTGCATTGATGGGCACAGATGAGGCTGCATTGATGGTCACAGGTGAGGTGGATTAACAGACTCTGGTGAGGCTGAATTGATGGGAACAGATGAGGCTGCATTAATAGGGCACAGGTGAGGCTGTTTTGATGGGCACAGGTGAGGCTGCATTAATAGACACTGGTGAGGCTGGATTGATAGGAACAGATGAGGCTGCATTAATGGGCACAGGTGAGGCTGCTTTGATGGGCACAGGTGAGGCTGCATTGATGGGCACTGGTGAGGCTGCATTGATGGGCACTGATGAGGCTGCACTAATAGGCACTGATAAAGTTGTTGTTTATATTTATTTTTGTAACTTAATTCTGCATAAAACATTTAAGTGTCATTTCATCATTTAGGAGGGCGAGTTTAGGGGCAGAATTAGGGGTGGGGCAGGGTAGGGGTAGGGTGGGGTAACTGGTGCCGAGTAACCCTTAAGGCCTGGCTAGTAGCTCAGGACTTGACATTTTGGGCCCTGACATAGCTTATCTCTGAACCACCTTAATATTTGAGTCTCACATGAACACGGTGGTCCTCTACCATGGATGAGCGCCCTCTGCGCAAAAGGTACCTCCAAGTGCAGGGTGTGTTGACCCCGCTCACAACACTCTACTGCAAGTTTCGTCTGGAGGTCTATTTGCCAAATAACTGTGCACCATTTCCACCAGAACTCCTGGCTCATTTGTCGATGACGTACACTGTATTACCAAAAGTATTAGGACACCTGCCTAACATGCACATGAACTTTAATGGCATCCCAGTCTTAGTCCGTAGGGTTCAATGTTGAGTTGGCCCACCCTTTGCAGCTATAACAGCTTCAGCTCTTCTGGGAAGAATGTCCACAAGGTTTATGAGTGTGTCTATTGGAATGTTTGACCATTTTTCCAGAAGTACATTTGTGAGGTCAGGCACTGATGTGGACGAGAAGGTCTGGCTCACAGTCTTCGCTCTAATTTATCCCAAAGGTAGTTTATTGGGTTGAGGTCAGGACTCTGTGCAGACCAGTCACGTTCCTCCACCCCAAACTCGCTCATCCATGTCTTTATGGATCATGCTTTGTGCACTGGTCCAAACCATTTAGTGGAGGGGGGATTATGGTGTGGGGTCGTTTTTCAGGGGTTGGGCTTGGCCCCTTAGTTCCAGTGATGGGAACTCTTTAGGCTTCAGCATACCAAGACATTTAGGACAATTTTATGGTCCCAACTTTGTGGGAACAGTTTGGGGATGGCCCCTTCCTGTTCCAACTGCACACCAATGCACAAAGCAAGGTCCATAAAGACATAGATGAGTGAGTTTTGGGTGGAGGACCTTGACTGGCCTGTACAGAATCCTCATCTCCACCTGATTGAACACCTTTGGGATGAATTAGAGCGCAGACTGCGAACCAGGCCTTTTGTCCAACATTAGTGCCTGACCTCACAAATGCAATTCTGGAAGAATGGTCAAACATTCCTATAGAGACACTCCTACGGACTAAGGGATGCCATTAAAGTTCATGTGCGTGTAACAGCAGGTGTCCCAAAACTTTTGGTAATATAGGGTATGTTTGTATATCAGATGCACATACTATTAATAATTCTTTATAATCTAATGTTTACATTACATTACTTGTATACATTACAAAGTTTACATTATTGTTAAACTTCAGTGCATCTATATACTTAAGGTTAATGTTATATGCAGGATGCAGTAGTTCTGCTCCCAATTGCTTAGATTACTGGTTAATTTCTCAGGAAGGGAAATCCCTCAACTCACAGAGGACCTGTCCTGGGTGGAGGCACTGCCTATTTTATTATGAAAGCCATTCTTCCACTTAGAAAACATTTTGGTTTTCCTAATTATCTGCAGGTCCATTTCCAAAACCCTCCTCGAAGGAGGACTACATTAGGAATATGTTAGTACTGAAATGACTATAGCCTGGCCACAGGTTAACTCCAAGTATAAATTGTCCTGTCTGAATTGTCCAGATTGGTGACAGGTTTACTTGAAGTCCATTCTGGTTTGCCGTTCCACTTTTTATTAAGACTAAATAAGAAAGTACATCTAATGAATGCTTTCCAGTGAAAAAAAATAATGTCTTAACATTCGTAATTTAGCACAGCTCAAATAGTTATTACTTTTAGAAAGATCAAGTTTCCTCCTAACTGGAGTGATTTTTACGAAATAACCATTGGCTGCTTCTGAAAACTCTTGGAAATGAAATGTCTTTTGTCTTCAAGGCCATACACTTTCCTGCCTGCTTGAATGTATATTCACATAGTGTAGAAGCAGATTGAACTTTAAAACTTGATATTAATAGTTGTTAAGCTAAGCTCTATTTCTGTATAGCAGTAACTAATTTTGACAAAGCCGGCAGTGCAACTATAAATGATCACGGCATGGTACCTGTCTGAATTTTAGCTTCCTTTTTTTTTTTTCGCCTCGTTTTTTTAATACGCTTAGCAGACTTCAAGAACACCAGTCTCACCTCACAATTTTCTTGTCATTTAATTTTATTTTCGGTCCTGTTCCAACTATCAAAGACATTTCCAAAAGTTTACAGTGTAACATCAGCATGATAATAGGATAAGATTGATATTTATTTTACTGAACCAAACACTCATTAGCTACAAGTTCACGTTTTGCTTGGATTTTAAAATATTTACATACTCTTAACAAGCAGAAAATAAGCTTTAAGATAAGCCCTCACTAACCATTGTAGCTGCACGCACTGTAGGAAAATTCATCCTCAAAATTCACAGCAGAAGCACTGAAGACATTTTTAGCAGAACTACAGTGCCTTGCAAAAGTATTCACCCCCTTTGGCATTTTTCATGTTCTGTTGCCTCACAACCTGGAATTAACATGGATTGTTTGAGGATTTGCATCATTTAATTTACAGAACATGCCCACAACTTTGAAGATGATTTTTTTTGTTTTTTTTTAATGTGAAGCAAACAACAAATAGGACAAAATAACAGAAAAAGTCAAAGTCAATACTTTGTAAAGCTGTAAAGCCAACTTTTGTGGCTACCACAGCTCCAAGTCGCTTTGGATAAGTCTCTATGAGCTTGTCACATCTTACTATTGGGATTTTTGCCCATCCCTCCTTGCAAAACTGCTCCAGCTCCTTCAAGTTGGATGGTTTGTGCTTGTGAACAGCAATCTTTAAGTCTTGCCACAGATTTTCTATTGGATTGAGGTCTGGGCTTTGACTAGGCCATTCCAACACATTTACGTTTCCTCTTCAACCACTCAATTGTTGCTTTAGTAGTGTGTTTGGGGTTATTGTCCTGCTGGAAGGTGAACCTCCGTCTTAGCCTCAAATCAAACACAGAGTGGTACAGGTTTTGCTCAAGAATATCCCTGTATTTAGCGCCATCCATCTTTCCCTCAACTCTGTCCCGACTGCTGAAAAATATCCCCAAAGCATGATGCTGCCACCACCATGTTTCACTGTGGGGATGGTGTTCTTTGGGTGACGTGATGTGTTGGGTTTGCGCCAGACATAGCGTTTTCTTTGATGGCCAAAAAGTTAAATTTTAGTCTCATCAGACCAGAGCACCTTCCTCCATACCTTTTGGGAGTCTCCCACATGCCTTTCCACAAACTCAAAACATGCCATTTTGTTTTTTGCTGAAAGTAATGGCTTTCTTCTGACCACTCTGCCATAAAGCCCAACTCTATAGAGCGTACGGCTTATTGTCGTCCTATGTACAGATACTCCAGTCTCTGCTGTAGAACTCTGCAGCTCCTCCAGAGTTACCTTAGGTCTCTGTGCTCCTCTCTGATTAATGCCCTCCTTGCAAGGTCCGTGAGTTTTGGTGTGTGGCCGTCTCTTGGCAGGTTTGCTGTTGTGCCATGTTCTTTCCATTTGGTTATGATAGATTTGATGGTGCTCCTAGGGATCATCAAAGATTTTGATATTTTTTTATAACCTAACCCTGACTTGTACTTCTCAACAACATTGTCCCTTATTTGTTAGGAGAGTTCCTTGGTCTTCATGGCAGTGTTTGGTTAGTGGTGCCTCTTGCTTAGGTGTTGCAGCCTCTGGGGCCTTTCAAAAAGTTGTGTATATGTAATGACAGATCACGTGACACTTAGATTGCACACAGGTGGATATCATTTCACTAATTATGTGACTTCTGAAGGTAATTGTTTGCACCAGAGCTTTTTATGGGCTTCATAATAAAGGGGGTGAATACATACGCACATGCCAATTATCAGTTTTTTATTTCTGAAAAATAGTTTTATTTATATATTTTTCAAATGTTACTTCACCAACTTAGACTATTGTGTTCTGATCCATCACATATAATTCATATTAAAAAAACATTGAACTAAAGGCTGTAATGTAACAAAATAGGTAAAAAGCCAAGGGGGGTGAATACTTTTGCAAAGCACTGTAAGTCTTCTCATCCTTTATAGCCAAGGAAGCTGCCATCTTAGCCTGTTTGATCTGCAGTTGCTATGGTAATGCACATGCGATCAGTTACGACACCAGCCTTTTGATGGCTTGAATATTTAATTATAAAACAGTTAAATTGATGGGTTTAATTCCATTTTAAGTGTAACTCATCCTTTTCAGCAATGACTCAACATCTCAGCGTCCCTGTTCCTGACTCCCTGGAGAGAATCAGCAGCTCAGCCTCCTTGCTTTCCCCTCCTAATAGTGACTTAACCGCTCAGTTCAACCTGCACCCAACTGCTAGAAGTAATTCAGCAGCTCAGCACCTCCTGCTCCCCATTCCTAGCAGTTCAGCACCTATCGTTCCCCCTCCCAGTAGGGTCTCAGTAGCTCAGTTCCTTCTGCTTGTGAGATGTTGTTGATGGGCTGCTTCTGCCCCACTGAGCAATGAAGCCACATGAATGGGTACCAGCAAGGAAAGTGAGGAAGCAATCTATAGATTGCTCGCTCATTTTTTGGCTAGCGCCAGAAGTAAACACAGCAATCACATGGTTGCTGCTTACCTCTGGCACTAGGGAACCTTGCAGAGAACTGAGGTCCTCTGCACAAGGCTTCTGGTGGCCATCTTAGGGGAGCCTGTAACTAATTGGACACAATGCTCTCCTGACACTTGGCCAGCCACCTTGGACCCATAAAGGCTACAGTATATATAGCCCTGCTGGGCCATAATGGTGCGCTCTGCAGTAAGGAAGTGTACAGTTAGGGCCAGATTGACACTGGGTTTGGAGAGACCTAGGCCTAATGAAAGGAAAAGTTCCTGAGGAGCAGGGACTGTCCCCTGGAATGCCTCTTGGAGTTTGGAAAATCTGTCTTTTGCCCAGCCTTCATCCTGTTTGGTTCAAGCTTGTGCCCTATGAATTCCGGTACAGAACCCTATCTGGGAGGCCCACTGAGTAAGTCTAGGAGACCTGTTTAACCATTTAAGGACCAGCCGCTGCAGTTATACTGCGGCAGGTTGCTTCCTCTGGGCAAATCGCCTTAGCTGTATGTTGGACGCTTTAAGAGCACTACAGGACGCGCGCCGCTGGAGGGACCCGCGACAATGGAGCCGATGCACGTGCCTGGCGGCTGCAATGTCCACCAGGCACCCACAATCGCTCCTGAGAGAGACAGAACAGAGATTCGTCAATGTAAACAGACAGATCTCCGTTGTGTCAGGGAAGAGGAGACAGATCTGCTGTTCATACTGTTTATGAACAGCGATCAGTTTCCTCCTCCAAGCAGTCCCATCCCCCCACAGTTAGATACACTCCCTAGGACACACATTTAACCCCTTGATCGCCCCCTAGTGTTAACCCCTTCCCTGCTAATGACATTTATACAGTAATCAGTGGCTATTTTTAGCTCTGATCGCTGTATAAATGTCAATGGTCCCAAAAAAAGTGTCCCATCTGTCTGCTGCAATGTCGCAGTCCTGCTAAAAATCGCTGATCACCGCCATTACTAGTAAAAAAAACCATAATAATAAAAATGCCATAAATCTATCCCCTATTTTGTAGACGCTATAACTTTTGCGCAAACCAAATAATATACACTTATTACAATTTTTTTACCAAAAATATGTAGAATACATATAAACTGAGGAAGAAATGTATTTTATTTTATTTTTTTGGGGATATTTATTATAGCAAAAAGTTAAAAATATTTTTTTTTTTATGTTTTTTTTTTTTTTAAATTGTCTGTATTTTTTTGTTTATAGTGCAAAAATTAAAAACCGCAGAGGAGATCGAATACCGCCAAAAGAAAGCTCTATTTGTGGGAAAAAAAAGAACATACATTTTGTTTGGGTACAACGTCGCACGACTTCGCAATTGTCAGTTAAAGCGTCGCAGTGCCGTATCCCAAAAAATAGCCTGGTCTTGAGGGGGCAAATCCTTCCGATCCTTAAGTGGTTAAAGAGCAGTCCTTGAGCATTGTGTATCATTTAAGTTTTGCATAATTGAACTGTCTTGTTATGGACCTGTTCAAGTGCCTTACTGTCCATACATCTACTTTGGGATAACAGCTGCCTTGCTGTACTTTAATATTAATCACATAAACAAAAACATTTATAAAAAAAATACGTAAAAACACATTTGTAGAAGACATTGTCTCACCTAGTCCCTTTTAATTACTGCTACTTTATGCAGTTTCATTGGTAGCAATGGGTGGCAGGTGGGTTGAACACTGTTTTTCAGTGGGCTTCCCGATTCCTACCCAGCACCAATGTCCCTTTAACAGGATCTTTACACCCAAGGGGAGCGGGAAGGACTGTTTGATTGTGTGACCATTGTCAGCTCCTGATCATTACTAGTTATTATTATTATTATAATAAAGGATTTATATAGCGCCAACAGTTTACGCAGCGCTTTACAATATAAAAGGGAGACAATACAGTTATAATACAATAAAATACAAGAGTTTTAAGAGGGCCCTCAGAAGAGCTTACAATCTAATAGGGTGGGGCAGGTGGTACAAAAGGTTGTAACTGTGGGGAATGAGCTGGTGGAAGTGGTAGGAGATTAGTTGGAGTCATGATAGGCTTTCCTGAAGAGATGAGTTTTCAGGGATCGCCTGAAGGTAGCAAGAGTAGGGGATAGCCGGATAGATGGAGGTAGCGAGTTCCATGAGGATGGGAGAGGCTCTGGAGAAATCCTGGAGACGAGCATGGGAGGAGGAGATGAGAGAGCTTGAAAGCAGGAGGTCTTGAGAAGAGCGGAGAGGTCGATTTGGGTGATATTTAGAGACAAGATTAGTGATGTAGCTCGGGGCAGAGTTGTGAATTGCTTTGTATGTTGTGGTTAGTATTTTGAATTTAACTTGCTGGGTGATTGGGAGCCAGTGTAGGGATTGGAGTAGAGGGTTGGCAGACACTGAGCTGTTGGTAAGGTGGATAAGTCTGGCAGCAGCATTCATGATAGACTGAAGAGGGGAGGAGCCTATGTTTTATATGGAGAGGTAAGCCAATGAGAAGGGAGTTGCAATAGTCAAGGCGAGATATAACAAGGGAGTGAATGAGGAGCTTGGTGGTTTCATTTGTTAAAAAGGGGCGAATTTTAGAGATGTTACAGAGGTGATTTCTACAAACTTTTGACAACGATTGGATTTGAGGCTGAAATGACAAGTCAGAGTCTAGGATTACACCAAGTACCCTGGTGTGAGGGGAGGGACTGATGGTTGCATTGTTGATTTTGATGGAAAAGTCATGGAGGGGGGCACGGGTGGGGGGGAATATTAATAGCTCAGTTTTAGAGAGACTTAGTTTAAGGAAGTGGTGCGACATCCATGCTGATATGTCAGTTAGTAAGTTAGTAATGTGAGAGGAGACTGAAGGAGTGAGGTGAGGAGTAGACAGATAGATTTGGGTGTCATCAGCGTATAAGTGGTATTGGAAGCCGTGGGCAGTTATTAAGTGACCAAGGGAGGAGGTGTAGATAGAGAAGAGAAGGGGTCCAAGAACCGAGCCTTGGGGGACCTCCACAGAAAGGGGCAATGGAGAGGAGGAGACAGAGTCGTAGGTGACACTGAAGGAGCACTGTGATAGATAGGCAGAGAATCAGGATAGAGCAGAATCTCGGAGGCCAAGGGAATGTAGTTTATTGAGGAGCGGGTGGTCAACAGTATCAAATGCCACAGAGAGGTCAAGTAGTAGGAGTATGGAGTACTGGCTGTTGGTTTTAGCAGTTAGTAAATCGTTAGTGAGTTTTAGTAAGGCAGTTTCCGTGGAGTGCTGCAAGCGAAAGCCAGACTGTAAGGGGTCAAGAAGGTTATTTTCATTGAGGTAGGAGCTAAGACGGTTGTAGACTAAGTGTTCTAGAAGTTTAGAGGTGAATGGGAGCAACGAGATGGGTCTTAAGTTGTTCAGGTCGGTAGGGTCCAGTGAGGGCTTTTTAAGAATGGGAGTGATCTGCGCATGTTTTAGAAGGGAGGGGAAGATGCCACTAGAGAGGGAGAGATTGAAGATGTGGGTGAGGGAGCATAGGATAGAAGAAGAGGGTGACCGTAGTAGTTGTGAGGGAACAGGATCTAAGGGACAATTGGTTAGGTGGGCATCCGAGAAAATTTTTGTAACCTCTTCAGTTACGCACAGTGGAGATGTCCTCACGTATTGCATCAATCTTGTCTTTGAAGTGATTGGCAATCTCTTGGGCAATGAGTGAGTTAGTGGGTACAGGGGGTGGTGGATGAAGCAGAGAGTTAAAGGTTGAGAAGAGCCGACAGGGACTGGATGACAAGGAATTAATAAGAGAGACATTACTAGTTATTTATGACAGCTCAGTCACCGTGTACAGAAACCTCCATTGTCCATGGACGGATATGTGCTGCGTCTGGCCATTAAAGCCCTCCCTCTTTGCCTCTGCACATAGTCCTGATGTGGACAGCAAGACATTAAAGCTGGCCATACATCTTAAAATTTAACTTAAAGTGGTTGTAAACCCCGATCATGAAATTTGAATTAAGCACATACAGTATCTCACAAAAGTGAGTACACCCCTCACATTTTTGTAAATATTTTATTCTATCTTTTCATGTGACAACACTGAAGAAATGACACTTTGCTACAATGTAAAGTAGTGAGTATACAGCTTCTATAACAGTGTATATTTGCTGTCCCCTCAAAAGAACTCAACACACAGCCAAAAATGTCTAAACCGCTGGCAACAAAAGTGAGTACACCCTTAAGTAAAAAATGTCCGCATTGGCCCCAATTAGCCATTTTCCCTCCCTGGTTTCATGTGACTCATTAGTGTTACAAGGTCTCAGGTGTGAATGGGGAGCAGGTGTGTTAAATTTGTTGTTATCGGTCTCACTCTCTCATACTGGTCACTGAAAATTCAACATGGCACCTCATGTCAAAGAACTCTCTATGGGTCTGAAAAAAAGAATTGTTGCTCTACATAAAAGTGGCCTAGGCTATAAGAAGTTTGCCAAGGCCCTGAAACTGAGCTGCAGCACGGTGGCCAAGACCATACAGTGGTTTAACAGGACCGGTTCCACTCAGAACAGGCCTCGCCATGGTCGACCATTGAAGCTGAGTGCACGTGCTCAGCATCATATCCAAAGGTTGTCTTTGGAAAATAGATTTATGAGTGCTGCCAGCATTGCTGCAGAGGTTGAAGGGGGTGGGGGTGTCAGCCTGTCAGTGCTCAAACCATACGCTGCACACTGCTTCAAATTGGTCTGCATGGCTGTCGTCCCAGAAGGAAGCCTCTTCTAAAGGTGATGCACAAGAAAGCTCACAAATAGTTTTCTGAAGACAAGCAGACTAAGGACATGGATTACTGGAACCATGTCCTGTGGTCTGATGAGACCAAGATAAACTTATTTGGCTCAGATGGTGTCAAGCGTGTGTGGTGGCAACCAGGTGAGAAGTACAAAGACAAGTGTGTCTTGTCTACAGTCAAGCATGGTGGTGGGAGGGTCATGGTCTGGGGCTGCATGATTGCTGCCGGCACTGGGGAGCCACAGTTCATTGAGGGAACCATGAATGCCAACATGTACTGTGATATACTGAAGCAGAGAATGATCCCCTCCCTTCAGAGACTGGTCCACAGGGCCGTATTCCAACATGATAACAACCCCAAACACACCTCCAAGATGACCACTGCCTTGCTAAAGAAGCTGAGGGTAAAGATGATGGACTGGCCAAGCATGTCTCCAGATCTAAACCCTATTGACCATCTGTGGGGCATCCTCAAAAGGAAGGTGGAGGAGCGCAAGATGTCTAACATCCACCAGCTCTGTAATGTCATCATGGAGAAGTGGAAGAGGACTCCAGTGGAAAGCTCTGGTGAAGCTCTGGTGAAGCTCTGGTGAACTCCATGACCGTGAAGGTTAAGGCAGTGCTGGAAAATAATGGTGGCCACTCAAAAAATTGACACTTTGGGCTCAATTTGGACATTTTTCACTTAGGGGTGTATTCACTTTTGTTGCCAGCGGTTTAGACATTAATGGCTGCGTGTTGAGTTATTTTGAGGGGACAGCAAATTTACACTGTTATACAAGCTGTACACTCACTACTTTACATTGTAGCAAAGTGTCATTTCTTCAGTGTTGTCACATGAAAAGATATAATAAAATATTTGCAAAAATGTGAAGGGTGTACTCACTTTTGTGAGATACTGTATATCTGTAGTGTTTACTTGTCTCACTCCAAAGCTCTGAGTGTCGTTTCTTTCTGGTGCTTCTTTCCTCTGTTATCAGCATAAGTTACTTCTGACAAGTTCTCCGACACAGGAGATAACATGAGCTAAAATTTGAGTCAGAGAGGGAGATAAGGTCACAGCTTGTCTATTCAGACTACAGCTCTGCATGTTCCTTCATTCCTCTGCCTATGTGGAGAGGGTGTAGGGTGTATCCCTTTCCTCCAATCTGCTCTCATACAGTGTAACTGAAGCCTCTCTGCCCTCTTCTCTGCTGCTGACAGATGAAGAAAGATTTTTTAACACAATCTGCACTTTTGAAAGGGTGTAGAATCAGGAAGACTGCAGATAAACAAGTAAAACTTATGTACTGTGGGAGGATTTGTTTCATCTCTGTGTATCATGTGAGGCTGTTCACTTCACTGGGTATATGTGAGCGTTTACAACCACTTTAAGACAATTTTTTTTTTCATTTTTCAGTTCTGAGTTCGACCTGCTTTGCGTTGCACTGCATTTCTTTGCAGGCAGCATACCCCCTTAAAGTGTGTTTCACCTGCAGGCACAGCAGGTGGAACACAAACATATTTTTGTCAATTGTTAAGTTTTGCATTTGAATGCATGCAGCTGCATTTGCATGCAAACAGTTGCATTGCACAAGAACAACCTTCAGTTTGAGCACTCACGCCTAATTTTAAAGTGGTTGTGAAGGCTCAAGGCTTTGTACACCATGCATTCTATGCATTAAGGTAAAGAACCTGTGTGCAACACCCCCTAGATACCTCCCCCCCCCCCCTAGGTATTTTCCTGAGCTCCATCTCAATCCAGCAATGTGCACAACAGCAGCAGCTCTCCTGGGTCTCTTCCTCCTCGTTGGCTGAGACAGCAGCGAGAACCATTGGCTCCTGCTACTGTCAATCACAGCGAGTGAGCCAATGAGGAGAAAGTGGGGGGCAGGGCCGTGCCACACTCTGTGTGTACATGGACACATAGAGCAACAGCTCGGGAGTGAGCCTCTTCGGGTGCACCCATAGCAGGCTGCTTGCTTTGAGGCCAGTTGCACCGGCAGGGGACAGGGGAAGAAGAAGAGGATCAGGACTGCTCTGTGCAACACCATTGCACAGAGCAGGTAAGTATGACATGTTTGTTAATTAAAAAACAAAAAAGTCTGCCTTTAATATGATTTAAATTTTAATATTACTTTAAAAAGTTTGTTTGGACCAACAGACTATTTCTTTTACTAACACATGTGCCTGCTGTCAGCACGTTATAAACTGCATGTAGCATCATCTACTGTACATATAGTATGCAGAGCTGTGTCCTGGCAGTGGTATGACTTTCTGACCCATTCGCAGAACAAAATCGAATTGGGTCGAGTGCTGGCCAGCCATTCATATGAAGCCTTGCATTTTTCTGAATGAATACAAAGCTTACTCAGAATGGCTGAGGTTAGAGATTGTGATGTCATCTACCCACCTCTCCACCGCAGCCAATCAGGGGAAGCCCTGATACAAAGCTTCCTGTGAATGATTTGGCAGTACTCATCCTGACTCAATTTTGTCATGGGAGCGGGACGGGAAGTCACACACAGCGCTGTATAATGTATGTAGATCAGGGGAGGACTGATAACTCATGGGGCCCCTCGGGCAATAGGAGAATATGGGGCCCCCAGGCAATCAGAGATTATGGGGCCACACAGTATACACACACACACAGTATACAATCACACAGTATACACATACATGTACACACAGTACACACAGATGTAAAAAAATCACAGGATTTATACATACTGTCCCTGGTTTTACTGAGGCTGGCAACCCTGATGGGGCCCCCTAGTGGCCCAGGGCCCTCGGTCAGTGCCCGAGTGGCTCAATGGTCAGTCTGCCCCTGATGTAGATGATAGTACATGCAGTTTAAACAAAGCAAGTGAATGCATGTGCTAGTAAAGGAAATAGGTCAAGTTATATTAAAGCTTTAGTTAAGCTTTAAGGTGGATCTACCATGCTTCAAACCTGTTTAGTGAAGTCTTTTTGGCTCCCTTAGACCCAAATCATGATAGCATGTTGGGTTATATTTTTTTGATGGTGCCCAAGCCCTAGTCTGTAGAAGCCATTGTTTTTTGTCAACTGTGTTGATGATGGCTAACAATGCTTTTTGCATGGCTCACCCAATGAGGAAAACATTCCCCCTTTACAGCATTTTGGGTAGCCTAGCCCTGCTCAGCTTGAGCTTCTGTGCACCTGTTCAGTCCCTGCCCTTCCTACAGCTCCGTACTGTGCATAGCGCAGTCTTTGGTATCTTCCACTGTTGGTGGCACTAGGGTTGTGACACATCTCCTCTCGCTAAAGGATATTTGGAAACTTGGACTGTATCACTGTACCAGTGGGTCTATAATAATGACATTAGTCACTGTTCAGGATCTCCCACCTACTGTCATATTGATATTAGTCAATATAACATGTAATGTACTGAAAGCATGGAAAAGATAAAGAGGCCTCCAGTTAGATCTCTTTCTATCTCTTTTTCTATCTCTTTTATACTTAATAGGAAAAGCTAAGGGCATGTTATAGGGGACATCCTGAGGCCTACATTGAATATATTTTTGATATTCCCCTTATTTCAATGCTGCTATTTTCTTTATAATGATACAGTATTCCATGTCACCTACACTATATTGTCAAAAGTATTGGGACACTTGCCTTTAAACACACATGAACTTTGATGGCATCCCAGTCTTAGTCTGTAGGGTTCAATATTGGGTTGGCCCACCCTTTGCAGCTATTATGGCTGCAACTCTTCTGGGAAGGCTGTCCACAAGGTTTAGGAGTGTGTCTATGGGAATGTTTGACCATTCTTCCAGAAGCGCATTTGTGAGGTCAGGCACTGATGTGGGACAAGAAAGCCTGGCTCGCAGTCTTCGCTCTAATTCATCCCAAAGGTGTTCTATCGGGTTATGGTGCAGGCCATTCAGATTCCTAAACAACAAACTTGATCATCCATGTCTTTATGGACCTTGGTTTGTGCACTTGTCCAAATCATTTGGTGGACGGGGGGTTATAGTGTGGGTTTGTTTTTTAGGGGTTAGGCTTAGCCCGTTAGTTTCAGTGAAGGGAACTCTTAGGGTATCAGCATACCAAGACATTTTGGACAGTTTCTTGCTCCCAACTTGGTGGGAACAGTTTGGGGATGGACCCTTCCTGTTACAACATGACTGAGCACCAGTGCACAAAGCAAGGTCCATAAAGACATGGATGGGCAAGTTTGGGTTGGAGGAAACTGACTGGTCTGCACAGAGTCCTGACCTCAACCTGATTGAACACCTTTGGGATGAATTAAAGTGGAGACCGTGAGCCAGGCCTTCTCATCCAACATCAGTGCCTGACCTCACAAATGCGCTTCTGGAAGAATGATCAAACATTCCCACATAGACACACTCCTAAACCTTGTGGACAGCCTTCCCAGAAGAGTTGAAGCTGTTATAGCTGCAAAGGGTGGGCCAACTCAATATTGAACCCTACAGACTAAAGCCTCGTACACACAATTGGATTTTCGGCAGGGAATTATGTTATGACAGACTGTTGGCCTAAAATCCGACCGTTGGTATGCTCCATCAGACAATTGTTGGCCAACTTTCCAAAAACAAATGTTGGATGACAGGCTAGTAAATTTTCAGTGGAGAACGGTCTGTTGTCAGATTTTGTATCGTGTGTACACAAGTCCATCACACAAAAGTCCAAAGTACAAACACGCATGCTCAGAATCAATGCTCACCAAACACGACATTAGCAGAAGGTGCCCAAAGGGTGACGCTCAAGAACTGAAATTCCACGTAGTACGTCACATCATGTTTGTTGACCATCAATTGTGTATCGTTTGTATGCAAGACAAGTTCCTGGCACACGCCCTTCGGACAAAAGTCTGATGCTTTGTCTGCCAAAAATCCGATCATGTGTACGAGGCTTAAGACTGATATGCCATTAAAGTTTATATGCTTGTAAAGGCAGGTGCCCCAATACTTTTGACAATATAGTGTATATCTGATATTTATTGCCCCTCCTCTAATGCCCACTTTACAAAAACATTTCACATGTACTTAAAGGGGTTGTAAAGGTAAAAATTTTTTCACCTTAATGCATTCTATGCATTAAGGTGAAAAAACTTTTGACAGTACCGCCGCCCCCAGCCCCCCCGTTTTACTTACCTGACGCCTCGAATCTTCGCTGCTCGTTCTCGTCATCTTCATTGCAGCTCAGCCTGGTCGCTGATTGGCTGCAGTGGATGGATTGAAAGCAGCGCAGCCATTGGCTCGCGCTGCTGTCAATCACATCCGATGACGCGGCGTGCCGGGGGGCGGGGCCGAGTGATACAGCGAGCGGCTATAGCCGCCGGCTGTATCACGGGAGCGCGCCCGCAAGCACTCACCACCGTGCGAGGGAGCTCGCATGAAGGTGGTAAATGCTTGCGGGGAGGAGCTGAAACAGCTGCCGAGGGACCCCAGAAGACCAGGTTCGGGGCCACTCTGTGCAGAACGAGCTGCACAGTGAAGGTAAGTATAACATGTTTGTTATTTAAAAAAAAAAAAAAAATAACTTTACAACCCCTTTAATTATCACAATCAATCCACAACCTGCACCAATACCAAAAATGGCCCTATTCATCAACAGGCACATTTGCTAATATAAATACATGGGGAGGGGGGCTGCAAAACGAGGTATACATTACTTCTACAATATACTATAAATTATAATGGGGCCTCTAATCATTTTGCTTTGTCTGTACGGATCTTAGCATCACCTTCTCACAGTGTTGGTCGACATGGCAGTATTGACTGTCCACCACATTCACCTGCCATGACTCTTATGGACTTTGTTTCTAATGGTGTAGTGAAGGATCTCACAAGCATTTATGGACATTGATTCCAACCAGAATTTGTGTGTTACTGTGGGTCACAGAGTCAGGGGGCAGAATCCAGGATTGCTGAAACGATGATGGAGGACATTCGAAAACACAAGAGAAATTGAACAGCATCCAAGTATCAGGAATAAGTTCTAGGAATGTTGCATCTAAGGGGTTTATTTCCTAAAGCTGGAGAGTGCAAAATCAGTCTCACTTCTGCATAGAAACAGCTTCCAGGTTTTATTGCCAAAGACTAATTGAACAAGCTGGAGTTAAAAGCTGGTTGGTTTCTCTGCAGAAATGAGACTGATTTTGCACTCTCCAGCTTTAGGAAATAAACCATCAAGAGACAAGATGACCTGGCCAATACTGTATATCTACTGTTGACCATATTGTTTTCAATACTTGTAAAGTAAAAAAAAATTAAACAAAAAATACACAAATAATCTGATCAGGAATGTATACCTACTATAAAATGTCATGATCTTTTTGAAAAATAAAATAATATATATATATATATATATATATATATATATATATATATATATATATATATATTTATAGTTTTAAAAAAATGACATGATCTGATCAGTAATATATACCTACTATAAAATTGCATTACTCAATTAGTAATGAGTACCTACGTTTGGCCTACCCTTTACAATGCTACCCCAAAAAGCATACATATTTGTTGAGAATGTCTTTAATAGGCCTTCATACAGGTCCGCCCAAGGAAAAAAAGAAGGTTGACTCATTTTTGAAGGTAGGATATTTTTGTTATGTAGTAAGCTCTTTAAAGATTCCCTGTGCTTTATATTCTGTTAACGGCATGGAGCTGAATTGAGGCTTCTCATTTGTCATCTTCATTTACAGGTATAGTTAATTCTACATCACATGTATAAATTCCCCCACTTGATCAATGCGAGAAGTGGAACAACGATGCCAGACACGCAGCTTCCCATGAGAGCCGAAATATAAAAGACCACTTTGCTTTGAATCACATCCAACCGCTCTTCTCTCAGGTTTTTCTTTTTTGGTTTCACAATTGATTAAAGACTCTTACTGCTGTGGAAGAATGGATATAGTAGACATTTATGATTTTTTTTTTTTTAAAACAGAGGAAGTCAATAAACCATTGGTGGAATTACACTCTACCAGCCTTGCACACAAAAAATACTATTGCTTTGCTTTAGATATGTGTCCCTGGCACGTCTCAAGGCTGGGTGCTGGTCACCATTGGTTTTATCTCCACCTCTCAGTCCATCAATGACAAGAAAATCTCTGTCACTGTATACTTTTCTTTATCCACTACAAAGATGCTCTGATTAAATGAAAAGCATCAATTTGGTTTACATCTTCTTTAAGCTGGTCATAAAGGCGGTCAATACTCTCAGCTCCACTTCTTGTTGAAATTGCAGAGCAATCAAAAACATAACATAATAGTTTCAACTGACCGCAGACAGATGTGACTAAAATTGCCCAGATTTAGCAGGGTGGCAAATTGTTATCATTTTTACAATTTTTGGCATGGCTTTCACTTGATTTCATTCAAATTTCAGTTCAACCTTTAGGCTCTGTTTCCACTACTGCGAGTTGTTGTGCGACTTGACACATGTGAAGTCGCATAACAAGTCAAAATCCATGTATGTCAATGGTCCCCATTCTAATTGGTGCGACTCAAAAAATGTTTTTTGTACTACTTTGTTCCGACTTCAGTGCAACTTGTTCTCACCAGTCACATGACATTGCATCAAAAATTGCATTGCAAAGTCGCACTGTAAATCGCGCGACTTTGGGGTCGCAATAGTGGAAACCGAGCCTTAGGTCAATAATACTGAAGCATTCAGTTTATTTCCAAGTTTCAGCTTTAAGATCCACCAAATTCTGGTGGTCACTCAAATTTGGTAGATTGCTTAGTTCCTGGCAATTACTTGTGATTGTACTTGTGATTCTCAGTGGCACCAGCGTTATTACAGTGGACTGAAATTGCCTTGTGTATAACCTATTGGCCCATCATTAGGATGGGCTGCCTCACTATTATTTCTTGAAAAAAAATAGCTTACCATTCTTCTGCCTCCTACACTGCTGTAAGAGGCCCCAATTAAACTGCTTACTTATTCACCAGCCACTGTACCAAATTTTGGCTGTTGTCTCTGAATATAACATTGTGGTTTTTTTAGTTTGCTTCAACAATTGCCTCCTCTCTGGAATGTGGGTTTGTGGTTGTGATTTTAAGGTGTTTTGATGCAGCCTGGGTTTATATTTTGTTTGACTTTGTACACAATATAATGTGGTACTTAAAAGAAGATCACAAGTCATGCCATATGACTTGCTGGGGCTGCTAACATCACATCTAAGATGGCTTGGCAGCAGTCTCAGAATTTTTTAATGTCTAAATCCTGAAGGAGGTTTTTACAAGGCGATACAATGACTTAAATATGTTAATAATATGTTATAATTGTATGGAAAGATTTTTGTTGAACTTAATGGTCTGGCAACAGTGTCTCTTGGCTCGTTTCCACATATGTGTTTTAAATGTGAGACACGGTCCATCTAAGTTGAGATCCATTCCTGCCAGAACCTAGGGGATTTATGGGATCCATCCATCCATACTAGAGACACCTGAGCGATTGGGCGTCCATACTCGATGTGTAATCATCCCTGCTTGTGTGATTAATTGCCGTAAGGTACTTGGGTCCACACTTTCTAGTAAGCGCAATATTAATATTCATAGTGGCGGGTTGTTACGCTGGTGGCCATCGGCATTTGTGATTTTCATTTTCATTCCAAGCACCCTTGTGGATTTTGATTCCATATGGATACTTCTTGGATGATGTATATTATCACTTTTTGTATTATTTAGCGCTGCACTTATGTGTTCCTAGTTTATACAATTTATGTCTATTGTGGTACTAGCAGCTTCCTCTTGTTCCATTAGCGCAGTAACTGTCCCTCCGTTTTCACTTGTTCACTATGACTGGAAGTGGAAGGCAAACTCTCCAATGGGTATCCCTTTGAAGAAGGCACGTGACAAGTGACGCAACGCCTTGGGTGGAGCTGGTGACTTCATTGCCGGTGCCTCGTACATCTGGATTAGGGGTGAGGAGGTGAGGAGCTCGCAGCTTGGATTCATTACTTGCATTTACACAAGATGTGGAAAGTGAGTGTAAATTTCTTATGTACTAAATAAATTGCATCTTAATTGCGCAATGAACTCTTCTTATATATTTTGAGTAACACTTTGAGAAATCGTTTTCCAAAGCGAGCGTATGTCCTTTATTATCAGAGTTGATTCCCCTGACTATCTAGGATCTTCCTACACTTTTAAACAAGGCTTGAATAGACCCTGGTGGGTTTTTGTTTGAGGTGAGCGGCCAATGCACTCAAAGGTGGATGGTGGTGGTGATTGTACATTTAAATTAAAGCATGAATTGCATTTTACCTGCAAGTGAGAAGGTTATCTGCTACTTCAGAATCATCACAATTTTTGGACTTTCCTTGCATATTTCGACTTTTATTGTTTTTTTATATTTTTTGGTAGTTTTTCAATTTTGCACTTTATTTATATTCACTTAAGCTATGGAGATAATATACAGTTTTCATTGTTATATAGTTTACAGTGTTGAATAAGTGCACCATTATTTGCATATCTACTAATTATGAGTGTGAGTTCACTTACTGAATGGTAGCAGTTGTGTCAGGGCTTGGCTCAGCTCTTCCTTATCTGAGCTGGCCGCTCAGCTGTTGGCTAATTGCCAGCTCCTATCTCTCCACAGTTACTCAGCTGTTGATGATATCCTGCTCGTCAGTCCTGCCTAATTAAGCCGTCCAATCTAGAGGATCTCTGTCTTCGCCTTGGTCAACATCAGAGACTATCTCCTGCATTCCTGTTAAAGACTTGCTTGGCTGACATCCCTTCTGGCTCCAGATCCTGTTTGCTGTTTTACTACGCTCATCTCTGGCTACCTGATGTTTGGCTTGTCTGACTATCCGTTCTGGTTCCTGAACTCTGGCTATGTTTTGACTATGTTTGTTCTATTTACTTTTATTATTAAACAAGTGTGATTTAAAGAGGAGGGTCACTAAAAAAAAAAAAATTAAAAATCAGCAGCTACAAATACTGCAGCTGCTGACTTTTAATTGGACACTTACCTGTCCCTGGGTCCAGCGATGCGGGGGATCGAAGCCCCGCTCGTCTTCCCCTCCGTTCGATGGCGCCGGCATTGCAACTGTGGGCGTCGGGCTGTGGCTTCACAGCCTGGCACCCACTGCGCATGCGCGAGCGGCGCCGAGCGCTGTGATTGGCCGCTCAGTCACCTGGGACCTGTTATGGGTCCTAGATGATTGACAGGAGGGAGGGAGCAGAGCTGAGCCCTTCCTGTGCCTAGACGGAAGTGATGTCACCAGCCCAGGCACTGAAAGAGGCAGACTACGAGGGACCCCCTAGCAACAGGCATTTAGAGGTGAGTAAAAAAAAAAAAAAATCCACATTTTTTTTGTATTTTTTTTAGGATTTTTCATGTAGTTTTTTTTTTTTGGGTGCTTCTATCTCGGTCTGATTTCATGGTTTCTGACAAGTTGTTCTTGTTCACTTTAATATAATTCACAGTTTGAAGTATACTTGCATAGCAGCACACAAGTTTTTTGTATAAATTATAAACTCTCCAATGGGTCACAGCAATAAAAACCCGTCAGAAGTTCTAATCTATCCCGACTCCATCCAAACAAGGGGAAAAAAAAGTTTTGACTGGAGTTCCACCTAATATATATTTTTTTTAAATATAAAAATTTACAGCTGGTGTCAAATACCTGACCCGGCAATACAGATTATGTTGGCGAGGCAAATTTTCAACAATTTGCGCATCTCTATTTATGTTGAAGCTGCTGTAATCACTTTTTTTCAGGCTGTCCTGGATATCTAGATGTTGGATGTAAGTTCCTCAGGCTATATTTCCGAATTCTTCAAGTC
The DNA here is from genome assembly GCF_042186555.1 of Aquarana catesbeiana. NCBI lineage: Eukaryota > Metazoa > Chordata > Amphibia > Anura > Ranidae > Aquarana > Aquarana catesbeiana. The sequence continues at coordinate 921,049,890 of NC_133324.1, forward strand.
TTTGCATTAAAGCTTTAAAAAAAAAAAAATTCTCAACTTGCAAACTACAGGCCGAATTTTATTATCGGTCTGGAAGAACTCTTCTGATTAAAGCCGACTCTGCTGAGATGCCAGTGAGTTTGTCACATTGATTTACATTCATTCAGGTACGATATAAAAAAAAAAAAAAAAAAAAACTGCGCCGAGAAAAAGACCGCATGCATTTAAAATAGGCTTCATGTATTCATATACAGTTTATAAAAGCCACCTCATCACTTCGGTACAGCTGTACAAGATGAAAAGCATTAATTATTTATCTTGCGGCTGAGATGAATTAGGTATTTACGTGTTCTTGTTGTGCGCTGACTAATTATCGGTCCGCTTGTTCGGATTCCTGACTTGTCATGGTTCACTGATGTGTGTGCAAGATGTCCAGTTGGAGAGGGATGCTGAATATTTATGCTTCCAAATGCTTCATGTTTGTCAGCAGAGACGAGTCCTCTTTTTTTATGTACAACGTCAATTATAATATCGCAAAACTAATTTGTGTTTTAATGCTGGGGGAAGCAGGCATGAGGAGCTGAAAGAAGCTGAGAATAAATAAAAACTTTTTGCCAGTTTTCATCATTGAGTGAGGTTCAAGGTTTGAATGTGCTGATTTTAACTAGGGGCAAATCTATGTCTCTTGTCATCTTTAGATACAAATTGGTACAAAGATGAAATGCAGGCAGAAGGAAGAACTGGCACTTAACCCAGTTATGTATGTATTCAAAATTCTTAAATATATGGTTTAAATATGACTTTTAGAAATGCCTAAATTCTGTCTTAGACTAGCTATTAACTGTTTATATAACACTAAAAGCATGAGCGGCATCAGTGTGAACCAATTAAGATATACACTACAGTTGTGCTCATAAGTTTACATACCCTGGCAGAATTTATGATTTTTTGGCCATTTTTCAGAGAATATGAATGATAACACAAAAACATTTTTTTCACTCATGGTTCGTGTTTGGCTGAAGCCATTTATTATCAATCAACTGTCAATCATAATGAAAACAAAAACTACCCAAATGACCCTGATCAAAAGTGTACATACCCTTGTAATTTTGGCCTGATAACATGTACACATGTTGACACAAATGGGGTTTGAATGGCTATAAAAGGTAACCATCTGTCAGGGCTGGGCTCAGCTCTTCCTTCTCTGAGCTGGCCACTCAGCTGTCGGCTAATTGCCAGCTCCTATCTCTCCACAGTTACTCAGCTGTTGATGATATCCTGCTCGTCAGTCCTGCCTATTTAAGCCGTCCAGCCCAGAGGATCTCTGCCTTTGCCTTAGTCAACATCAAAGAGATGCTCTCCTGCATTCCTGTTAAAAGACTTGCTTGGCTGACATCCCTTCTGGCTCCAGATCCTGCTTGCTGTTTTACTACGTTCATCTCCGGCTCCCTGACGTTTGGCTTGTCTGACTATCCGTTCCGGTTCCTATACTCTGGCTATGTTTTGACTACGTTTGTTCTGTTTACTTTTATTATTAAACAAGTGTGATTTAACTGTACTTCTGTCTCGGTCTGATTTCATGGTTTCTGACACCATCCTCACCTGTGATCTGTTTGCTTGTAATTAGTGTGTGTTTGTATAAAAGGTCAATGAGTTTCTGGACTACTGACAGACCCTTGCATCTTTCATCCAGTGCTGCACTGACATTTCTGGATTCTGAGTCATAGGGAAAGCAAAAGAATTGTCAAAGGATCTGCGGGAAAAGGTAGTTAAACTGTAAAAATTGGAAAGGGATATAAAAATATATCCAAGGAATTGAGAATGCCAATTAGCAGTGTTCAAACTCTAATCAAGAAGTGGAAAATGAGGGGTGAAACCAAACCACGGTCAGGTAGACCAACTAGAATTTTAGCCACAACTGCCAGGAAAATTGTTCGGGACGCTAAAAACCCACAAATAACTTCAGGTGAAATACAGGACTCTCTGAAAACATGTGGTGTGGCTGTTTCAAGATGCACTATAAGCAGGCAAAGAAAGATGGGCTGCATGGTCATAACACTAAGCATCTCACTGTGTCCAGCACCAACAAAACTCATGTGCTGCCCATGCCAAACTCTACGAGACATCTGCAGAACATGCCTCTTCAAAATTCCAAGAGAGGCGCCACCTGATGTTAAAGCTACAGAGATCCAACATTAGATGGACTCCCATAGAATGAGTAGTTTCTCACCACCCAGCAAGGTTGCTTGTAAATTTATTTAAGGAAGGATGCAATCTGACTTACCTCCTTGTAACTGAAACCTGCATGTAATTCAATATGCCAGAAGACACATTGAACAGAAACATCAGTTTTGGAGGAGCTGCCCTTCAATCTGATGCATCTAAACTCTTTGCTGCTTGTGTAGAAAATCACACCTAAGCAATTATACTCTCTTGAGTTTCAAAATTAACATTGTACCAGTATAAGGACAGCTGAAAGGCATAGCAAGAGCTATTTGCAATTGATCTGCAAACTAAAGATGCAGGTTGTGAAGAAAGCATTGAAGTTATCCTAGACTTGACTACATTTTAATATCCCTAGCACAGACATGAAAACTACAGTATACACCAGTAGGGATGAGCCGAACACCCCCCTGTTTGGTTCGCACCAGAACATGCGAACAGGAAAAAAGTTCGTTCGAACACGCGAACACCGTTAAAGTCTATGGGACACGAACATGAATAATCAAAAGTGCTAATTTTAAAGGCTTATATGCAAGTTATTGTCATAAAAAGTGTTTGGGGACCTGGGTCCTGCCCCAGGGGACATGGATCAATGCAAAAAAAAAGTTTTAAAAAGGCCGTTTTTTCAGGAGCAGTGATTTTAATAATGCTTAAAGTCAAACAATAAAAGTGTAATATCCCTTTAAATTTCGTAGCTGAGGGGTGTCTATAGTATGCCTGTAAAGGGGCACATGTTTCCTGTGTTTAGAACAGTCTGACAGCAAAATGACATTTCGAAGGAAAAAACCCATTTAAAACTACTCGCGGCTATTGCATTGCCGGTCCGACAATACACATAGAAGTTCATTGATAAAAACGGCATGGGAATTCCCCACAGGGGAACCCCGAACCAAAATTTTTAAAAAAATTATGTGGGGGTCCCCCTAAATTCCATACCAGGCCCTTCAGGTTTCTTCTTTCTTCTATCTTCCTTCATCTTCTTCTTCTGGTTCTTCTGGCTCTTCTGGTTCTTCCTCCGGCGTTCTCGTCCAACATCTCCTCCGCGGCGTCTTCTATCTTCTTCTCCTCGGCCGCTCCGCACCCATGGCATGGGGGGAGGCTCCCGCTCTTCTCTTCATCTTCTTCATCTTCTTCTCTTCTTCTTTTCTTCTCTTCTTCTCTTCTTCTCTTCTTCATTTTCTTCTCCGGGCCGCTCCGCATCCATGCTGACATGGAGGGAGGGTCCCGCTGTGTGACGGCGTCTCCTCGTCTGACGTTCTTAAATAACGGGGGGTGGGGTCACTGGGTGACCCCGCCCCCCTCTGACGGGACTTCCCTGTGACGTCACGGGGAATGCCACAGGGAAGTCCCGTCATGTCCCGTGCGTCAGAGGGGGTGGGGTCACCGGGTTGCCCCGCCCCCCGTTATTTAAGAACCGTCAGACGAGGAGACGCCGTCACACAGCGGAAGCCTCCCTCCATGCCAGCATGGATGCGGAGCGGCCCGGAGAAGAGAATGAAGAAGGGAAGAAGAGAAGAAGAGAAGAAGATGAAGAAGAAGATGAAGAAGAAGATGAAGAGAAGAGGGGGAGCCTCCCCCAATGCCATGGGTGCGGAGCGGCCCGAGGAGAAGAAGATAGAAGATGCCGCGGAGGAGATGCTGGACGAGAATGCCGGAGGAAGAACCAGAAGAACCAGAATAAGAAGAAGATGAAGGAAGATAGAAGAAAGAAGAAGCATTTAAATAAAGGAATTGTCAAAAACTGTCTCTTGTCATTTTTAAAATTTTTGACAGTTTTTTAGTGAAATGGTAGGGGTAAGTACCCCCTTACCATTTCACACAGGGGGGGCCGGGATCTGGGGGTCCCCTTGTTAAAGGGGGCTTCCAGATTCCGATAAGCCCCCCGCCTGCAGAACCCCACAACCACCGGCCAGGGTTGTGGGGATGAGGCCCTTGTCCTCATCAACATGGGGACAAGGTGTTTTGGGGGGCTACCCCAAAGCACTCTCCCAATGTTAAGGGCATGTGGCCTGGTACGGTTCAGGAGGGGGGCCGCACTCTCGTCCCCCCCTCTTTTCCTGCGGCCTGCCAGGTTGCGTGCTCGGATAAGGGTCTGGTATGGATTCTTGGGGGGACCCCACGCCGTTTTTTTTTTTTTTGGCGCGGGGTTCCCCTTAAAATCCATACCAGACCTTAAGGGTCTGGTATGGAATTTAGGGGGACCCCCACGTCATTTTTTTTTTTAAATTTTGGCTGTTGTTCCCCTTAATATCCATACCAGACCTGAAGGGCCTGGTATGGAATTTAGGGGGACCCCCACGTCATATTTTTTTTAAATTTTGGTTCAGGGTTCCCCTGTGGGGAATTCCCATGCCGTTTTTATCAATGAACTTCTATGTGTATTGTCGGACCGGCAATGCAATAGCCGCGAGTAGTTTTAAATGGGTTTTTTCCTTCGAAATGTCATTTTGCTGTCAGACTGTTCTAAACACGGGAAACACACGCCCCTTTACAGGCATACTATAGACACCCCCCAGCTACAAAATTTAAAGGGATATTACACTTTTATTGTTTGACTTTAAGCATTATTAAAATCACTGCTCCTGAAAAAACGGCCGTTTTTGAAACTTTTTTTTGCATTGATCCATGTCCCCTGGGGCAGGACACAGGTCCCCAAACACTTTTTATGACAATAACTTGCATATAAGCCTTTAAAAATAGCACGTTTGATTTCTCCCATAGACTTTTAAAGAGTGTTCCGCGGCTTTCGAATTTGCCGCGAACACCCCAAATTGTTTGCTCTTCGGCTAACTCGAAGCTCATCCCTATACACCAGTTAAAATATCAGAATGCTTTTGGTTTATGTAAGGAAAGCAGAGTCTGTGGAGGTAGTCCAGAACATCAGCTATGCAAACTCACAGCCTAACCCATTGGCCACCATGCTGCCATACTTTGCATTTTTGTTGATAAAGTAAAGGGAGAATACAGTAAGTTGTCAATCTCAGTGTTCAGGAGGCAATGGGTCTTTGCTTTTGATGTACCAATTTTAACAATTTGTGGACACCATAGTGTTTAAGATAATAAACATTCCTGGGAACTCTCTGGATCTTGCTCGGAAGCTCGGTTTAATCAATATGCTTGCCAAGTCTCTGGGCCACTATATGTTATCTCCAGCTACTTCCTTCCTCCAATTCCCATTCACAGCCTGTCCCCCTCCTGATACTGGAGAAGCAGAAGAAGGACCAGGTTTCCCCTATTCGTTGTCCTTAGTGCGGCCCAGATACATCCACACAGGGAGAATAGCAGTGTCTCAGTCTCCTTTTAGTGAAAGGAGATCATGGCCTCTTTCTGTTACATGTCCTCAGCTCTTGACTTTCTGGCCTCCTCCTGCAGCATGTCCGCAGTCTCTATTCATCAACCGGAAACCTGCTCTATGTGAGGCTCATAAAGCATGCCTCTGTTGTACCCTACCCTGGTTCTGCCCTCATCCTGCCCCAGACTCAGGCTTGCCGACTTTGGAAAATTCCCCAGGATGATTAAAAAATTAACAGGGCCTTCACAGAAGTGTGAGGAGCAGAGCTGTATTGATGTGTTTTCAAGTAGAACTCCAGACAAAATCATTCGATAGAGTGGCGGAAAGGTAGAATTTCTATCAAGTTTTTAATGCTGATTGTGGCCTTGTTAGGGAGATTATTCCTTTCAGTTCCTGTCCCGAACATATAAATGAATACAAATTTCCTCAAAATGAGGGAAAATCCTACTTTTGATAGTTGTAATTGCAACAGTTGTCTCATTTTAGTAGAAATCACATCTAATGCTGCTCCTGTGGCAACTATAAAGGGCTTATTTATACTTTCTGTTGGGAGGGCAGAAAAAAACAAGCTGTTGAGACACGTTTTTACTGCCCTTGACCGCAATGCTTTTCTTCATGAGCTGGCCAAAATATATCCCCCTGTTGGGTTTGGTGATCTGTACCACTGCCAAATGAAACCCATTCAAATGAATTGGGTCATGTAGAAACTGCTCTTCAACTTCAACGTGCAATGCACACAGTTGTGGTTCAGTAAAAATAAACAATTGATTTCGCGCAAAACACATCAATGCAAAATAGGACTTAATCCCATAACTGACTTGTGCAAATTACACTAAGTGACTGTGTGGAATAATCATATTCCATCCGGGAAAAGGTGTGCAACAAAAGAAAATTGCCCAATGAAGGGAAATGCTCAATGGTGAAATGAAGAATCGTTTAAAAATAAAATAAAATAAAAAGGGCTTCCTCAGGCCCTGAGGAAGTCACGAGGTCACGTGATGAAACGCGTAGGAACGAAACCTTTGCTAGCCGACGCATCCGCGTGTGAGTTAGCTCTGACCCGGTTGTTTTTACCGCGGACCGGAAGTATTGTACTCGGTGACGGCGGTACGCCACCATACATGTTGTCACTGTATGCACTGCATGTATAGTGCGTTTTACTCCAATAAACTATCGTTTTATACTACACCATTGGAGGCCCCCCTGTGTTTCCTTCTTTCTTTTTGGCATGATTCTTGGGATCGAGAGGCTAACTTGATGGGCATCTACCAAGGACGTCTATTCACCTGAAGCCATCCAAGCATCTACCATTCAGCAGCATCTATCTCAACCATCCTCATTGGTATCTATGAGTCCCTGCAATTAAGGCTTTTGTCAAAGCCCTTTAAGGTAAGGGCACTGTGAGCACATATGCACCAGGAGTATCCATGTTTAGACTTCTCATTACAACAATGGAAAATCATTTATGAACTTCAACATTATTGATATATATATACCGTTGATTCATCTTTGCTTATTAACTTTTTTTGGTCACTATCACTACCCACATTTTTATTATATTGTGATCACCATTGGTTACATATTTGATATTTTATACAGGTGTTCCAGTAGTATTATTTTTATTTTATTTTATTTTTAAACGATTCTTCATTTCACCATTGAGCATTTCCCTTCATTGGACAATTTTCTTCTGTTGCACACCTTTTCCCGGATGGAATATGTGTTGATTATTCCACACAGTCACTTATGCCGCGTACACACGGTCGGACTTTTCGTCTACAAAAGTCCGACGGACGCCAACGGACTAAAGCCTGCTGACAATCCGATCATGTGTGGGCTTCCCCGGATTTTCAGCGGACTTTTCCAGCTGCAAATCTGACGGACTTTAGATTTGAAACATGCTTCAAATCTCTACGTCGTAACTACACCGGACCCAGAAATCCGCTCGTCTGTATGCTAGTCCGACGGACAAAAAACCCACGCTAGGGCAGCTATTGGCTACTGGCTATCAACTTCCTTATTTTAGTCCGGTGTACGACATCACGTACAAATCCATCGGACTTTTGTGTGATCGTATGTAGGCAAGTCCGTTCGTTAGAAAGTCTGCCGCAAGTCCGCCAAAAGTCTGTCGAAAGTCTGTCGGACGGGCTGTCGGACTTTTGTAGCCGAAAAGTCCGACCGTGTGTACACGGCATTAGTCAGTTATGGGATTAAGTCCTATTTTGCATTGATGTGTTTTGCGCGAAATCAATTGTTTATTTTTACATTTATTTTGTGGTGTTTATGTGTACACTTTAGATTTTGCAGCAATACACTGTAGATCATTTATACTACACGTTATCCTATGTCACCTTCCCAGTAGCGCAGAGGTCCTTTCACAATTTGGTATCAGTTGTGGTTCAGTGGTGCAGCATTTCTAGGGTTAGAACAGGCAAAGAGGAGGAGACATACTGCTTACTAGACATGTGTGATTAGTTTTATTATGTATCAAAATTTGGACAAAATTTTCGTTATTTGGAGATTCAGATGTATCTGAATTTCTGAATCACAATAGTAACAAATTTCAACGAATCCAAAATAAATTCGAACAAAACAAAATTATCTGAATTTGAAAATGAATTTGAATTTGAAATGGAAACATATTGCAATAAATACAGTAAGGTTGAAAAGTGAAATAAGATGACAGAATAGAATAGAACAATAGAATAGAATAGAAAAAAAATAGAATACCATAAAAAAAAACAGAAAGGAAAAGAATAGAATAAAATAGAAAATAAGAGAAAATAACACCAATGGAACCAATGACAAAGTCAGAGGCAGATGGAGAGTCCTAAAGAATGAGTTTAGGAACTTAGGAGCTAAATTGAGGAAAAGGACCTCCAAGGTAGTATTCTCAGGACATTGAGCCACACCAGAAAGGCAGAGGGAGATTAGGGAAGTAAACAAGTGGCTGAGGAGCTGGTGTAGTAAGAAAGGGTTTGAGTTCCTGGAGGACTGGGCTGACTACTCAGTCGGTCACCAGTTCTATAGAAGGGACGGACTGCACCTAAATGAGGGGGTTGCAGATCTACTGGGAGTGAAGATGGCCGGAAAGTTAGAAGGGTTTTTAAACTAGGCAACGGGAGGGAGGGTCCAGAGGTAGAGATAGTCAGCAATGAACATATTCCAGAGAATAGTATTGGGGGCATTAGTGGTAGGTTGACTAAAGCACATAAACCCGAGGTAAGTATAGTAACAAATCCTATTTGCAACCTCCGAACACCCAATAAGAGGATAATATGTGACCGGTCTAGACTACGTGGCATGTTCACCAATACCAGGAGCCTGGCGGACAAGTTGGGTGAACTAGAGATACTGTTAAACGAGGAGGATTTCGATTTTGTGGGAATTTCAGAGACCTGGTTCAACAGCTCTCATGATTGGCTGGCAACCAATGTACCCGAATTTCAGAATTACAATAGTACAGAATTGAAACTAATCCGAAATAACAAAAAAAAAATAAAATCTGAATTCAAAACTTTTTGGAATACTTTTCGAATAGTTTTCAAATTCGAATCATTTCGAATTTCCAAAGAGAATAAAATAGTATAGAAAAAAATAGGATAGAAAAGAATATAACAGAAAATAAAAGAAATAGAATCGAATAGAGTAAAACTGAACTAAAAAGAAAATAAAATAAAAGTACAGAAAAGACTAGAATATAATAGAAATGAATAGAATAGAATAACATAAAATAAAACCATCTTCTGAAATTCAAATTTCAAATAGAATAAATTTGAATTTGAATACATAAGAAAATAATAGGGTAGAAAAGAATAGAATAGAATAAAAAGGATAGAATAGTCTATAATAGAATAGAAAAGAAATACAAAAATAGAATAGAATAAAATAGAATAGAATAGAATAGAATATACAGATTTCCCAAAATTCAAATAGAATCAATCTGAATTTGAATAGAATAGAAAAGAATAGATTAGAATAGAATAGAAAATAACAGAATTGTATAGAAAGAAAAACAAAAGAATAGAATAGAATAGAACAGAATAGAAAGAATATAACAATCTTCCGAAATTCGAATTTCAAATAGAATACATTTGAATAGAAAAGAATAGGAAACAAAATAATAGAATAGAAAAGAATAGAATAGAATAAAAAAAAAGAAAAGAATAGAATAGAAAGAATATAACCATTTTCCAAAATTCAAATATAATCATTTGAATTTGAATAGAATAGAAAAGAATAGATTAGAATATGAAGATGGTTATATTCATTCTATTCTATTGTTTTTTTCTATACATACTTTGTGTTATTTTCTATTCGATTCTACTCTATTCTATTCAAATTTGAATTGATTGATTTGAATTTGGTTATATTATTTCTATTCTATTCTATTCTATTGTTTTTTTTTAATTCCATTCTTTTTTATTATAGTCAAATTTCAGAAGATGGTTATAATCTTTCTATTTAATTCTATTCTTTTGTATTCTTTTCTATTCCTTTCTATTCTGTTCTTTTATTTTCTATCCTATTTTGTTCTGTTTTATTCTATTATATTCTATTCTTTTATTTTCTGTTATATTCTTTTCTATTCCATTCTATTTTTTTCTATTTTATTCCTTTATTTTCTATTCTTTTTTATTCTCTTTGGAAATTCAAAAACTATTCAAATCTGAAAATGTAAATCGACTTGAATACGAATAAACAAAAATAATTCTGAAAACGAATTAAACGGAGTAAACAACTTTAACTATACAAATTTATGTAAATAACAAATCAAACAAAACAAAAAACACATTTTTTCATTCTGCACATGTCTATTTGAGAGCTCACTGCTGTGATTGTGGAGGCGAGCAGTGACGACCAGGCATCACTTAGCAACGTCCTGTGAGTATTCCAGTCGGCTTCATAAGGTATATAAATGACCTACACCTATAGCAAGGGCATTGTTCAACTTTAGTCAGAGCTGCACAGTTTGTTTTTATCTACAGATGCATAGGCAGTTTTGTGGTAAAGGTAAACTATCCCTTTAACGTTCTGGATGGGCGTCATATGACGTCTGTCCATTTAAACAGGGCATGCGCGTGATCGTGGGGCATGGGTGTTTACCACGTGATCGGCCGTGATGAAGTCACGGCCTATCACAAATGGTACTTCCCCACTTTACAGGATGCATGCGCGTGCACGTTGGTGGCAGCGTGTTCCCGAAGCACTGCTCGTCACCGACGCTGGTAAACAGCCATTGGCCGGCAGCTGTATACCACATGATCGGCTGTGAACCATTCACAGCCGATCACTAAATGTAAACAAAAACCGGAAACTACCTATTACCAGCTCTTCCTTCCTCACACACCGTTTCCAGTGTTAGCAGAGAAGAGCCAGGAGCAGTGAGTTACAGATCTGAGTTCTGTAGTGTCTGCACCAACATCACACTTGTCCCATTGCCCCCCCTCCATTGTCACCTGTCACCCAACAGTCACCAGAGTTACCCCATAAAGTGCACCTGTCATATAGGAGACTGCCATCAGTGACCGTCAGCGGTGCACTCGTCACCCATCAGTGACCGTGCCCTGTCACCCATCACCCATCAGTGACTGTGGCCTGTCACCCATCACCCGTTACTCATTAGTGATCGTGGCATTTCACCCATCACACGTCACCCATCAGTGACCGTGCCCTGTCACCCATCACCCATCAGTGACCGAGGCCTGTCACCCATCACCCGTCACCCATCAGTGACCGTGCCCTGTCACCCATCACCCGTCACTCATCAGTGACCGAGGCCTGTCACCCATCACCTTTCACCCATCAGTGACCATGGCCTGTCACCCATCACCCGTCACCCGTCAGTGACCGTGCCCTGTCACCCATCACCCGTCACCCATCAGTGACCATGGCCTGTCACCCATCACCCGTCACACATCCGTGACCGTGGCCTGTCACCCATCACCCATTACCCATTAATGACCATGGCCTGTCACCCATCACCCGTCACCCATCAGTGACCGTGGCCTGTCACCCATCACCCGTTACCCATTAGTGATCATGGCATTTCACCCATCACCCGTCACCCATCAGTGACCGTGACCTGTCACCCATCACCCATCAGTGACCGTGGCCTGTCACCCATCACCTGTCACCCATCAGTGACCATGGCCTGTCACCCATCACCCGTTACCCATTAGTAACCGTAGCATTTCACTCATCATCCGTCACCCATCAGTGACCATCAGCGGTGCACCCATCACCCATCAGTGACCGTGGCCTGTCACCCATCACGCATCAGTGACCATCAGCGGTACACCTGTCATCCATCAGTGACCGTGGCCTGTCACCCATCACCCGTCACCCATCAGTGACCATCAGCGGTGCACCCGTCACACATCAGTGACCATGGCCTGTCACCCATCACCCTCACCCATCAGTGACCATCAGCGGTGCACCCGTCACCCATTAGTGACAGTGGCCTGTCTCCCATCACCCTCACCCATCAGTGACCATCAGCGGTGCACCCGTCACCCATTAGTGACAGTGGCCTGTCACCCATCAGTGACCGTGGCCTGTTACCCATCACCCATCAATGACTGTGGCCTGTCACCAGTCTGTGATCTTCACCCATCAGTGACCGTCAGTGGTGTACCATCACCCATCAGTGATCGTGGCCTGTCATCCATCACCTGTCACCCATCAGTGACCGTGGCCTGCCACCCATCACCCATCAGTGACTGTGGCCTGTCACCAGTCTGTGATTATCACTCATCACCCGTCAGTGACCATCACCTGTCACCCATTAGTGACCATCGCCTATCACCAATTAGTGACCATCACCCATCACACCGTCATCACAGGTCAGTCAACGTCACCTGCCACCCATTGCACAGCCCATCAGTGAACGTCACCTGCCACCCATCTGTCACTTGTCACACAGCCCATCAGTGATCGCCACCTGCCACTTGTCACACAGCCATAAGCATCATGTCCAAAAGAGAATATACCAGTGAGGAGGCGTTCCAGATCCTCTCCATGACTGATGAGAGCAGCGTGGAGTTCTCATCAGATTTCAATGCCAATTCTGATTCTGAATATAATTTGGCATTTGAACTGATTGAGAGTAGTGGATCAGCAAATGATTCAGATGAAGAATGGGTCCCTCTTAAAAGGGCACGGCACTCTGGAAACCAGCAGCCACCAGCAACCAGGATTATATTCCCAGGCCTAGTACCAGAGCTGCCACCAGCAATAGCCCCCAATAACAAATTCCCAGGCCCAGTATCAGTGCTGCTGCCAGCGATAGGCCCCAGGAACAAATGCCCAGTATGAGTGCTGTCGCCAGCGATAGACCCCGGGAACAAATGCCAAGGCCCAGTACCAGGGCTGCCACATCACGCCTGAGTACCAGCACAGGAAATTCGAATCCCCCAACTACTGGAGTGTCACGTCCCCCAAGAGCCAGGGCCGCTACATACATGCCAGATGGTCTTGCCAACCCAACATGGCTGCCTTCCAACTCAGGATCACCAATTATTCCCCCTTTCACAACCAGGTGTGCAGGCCAACATGCAACATTTCACAGAGATTGATTGCTTTTATCTGTTTTTGCCGGACACTTTGCTGCAATTCATTGTGGACCAGACCAATTTATATGCCCAGCAGTATATTGCCAACAACTCCCAATCATCATATGCCCGTCCATTTGAGTGTAAAGATCTGAATTTTGAGGAGTTCAAATTGTTTATGTGCCTCACCATAAACATGGGGCTTACAAAAAACAAAAATGAAGGACATGCCTATTAGTCCACCAACCCCATCCACCACATGCCCATTTATGCTGCCGTAATGTCCAGGTTCCGATATGAGATGACTATGTGATTCCTTCATTTCAGCAACAACACCCAGTGCCCTCCCCGCAATCATCCAAATTACGATAAGTTAAATAAAATTCGCCCACTGATAAATTTATTTTCCCAACGATTTGCAGAACTCTATGTCCCGATCAGCATATATGTGTAGATGAGTCCCTGGTACCCTTTTCAGGCTGGCTAGGAATAAAACAATACAAAAAGCTGTGAAGGGGGTAAAGAGCAACATTGAGATGCAATAAAGTGCTGGTCTTGAGGTGGAAGGATAACAGGAATGTGCCCATGAGGTCCACCATCCATGATGACACTACAGTTGAGGTTCAAAGAAGATGAGGTCCCATTGAAAAGCCAACATGTGTCCAAGATTACAATCTCTACATGGGGGGGGGGTTTAATGATCAAATTATACAGCCTTAATTGTCAATAAGGAGGTCCCGATTCTGGTACAAGAAGGTAGCAATTTATCTCATCCATTTGGCCATTTATAATTCCTACATAGTCAACAACAAATCCACGGAAAGCCCCGCCCCTTCCTAAAATTCATATAAGAAGTTGCCACGTCCCTCATCTATTAACAAAGACCCCCCCAGAAGACCTTCGCTCTGATGCTGTTAGCCGATTTCATGAGCGCCACTTCCCGTACAATAATCCCCCATCTGAAGCAGCCCGAAAAAAAATGTTGCAAGTGCAGGAAAAGAGGATTTTGAAGAGATACCACTACCATTGTCCCCAGTGTCCCTCCCAACCTGGCCTTTGCATTGGTGAATGCTTCCAACTTTATCATACATCCCTAAAATCTTAGCCCATATTTTTAACCAGTTCCCCATTTTCATCATCTGTGCTGACCATTTTCCATGCTTCCCCAAATAACCATGCCTCTGCCTTCCACGTGAACTGACCCTGGCCTGTTTTTTGACTATGCCTCTGCCTACCGTTTGGACTGCTTCCACATGAACTGACTCTGGCCTGTTTTGTGACTATGCCTCTGCCTACCTTTTGGACTGCTTCCACGTTAACTGACTCTGGCCTGTTTTATCAACTACGCTTCTGCCTACCGCTTGGACTGCTTGCACATGAACTGACCCTGGCCTGTTTTATGGACTACGCTTTTGCCTACCCCTTGGACTGATCTGTTGCCCTGCTACTGTAGTACACAGGGGTCTCATGTGTGAGGGGCTCCAGAATTGTTTTTCCGGATAGAGAAAACTTTTTTTTTTGTTTTCTCCATGTTTTGTAATTTCTGAATTAGGGTCTGGAGTAAGGAGGCAAGAACAGCAAGGACAATTTACCTTCAACACTGTGACTGTTGAAAAAGAGTTCAATATCTTTAAAGCCCCTTGGAGAGAGGGTCCAGCATCATTCAAAAATAATAAGAGGTCATCTGCCTCCGCCACAGGCTCCATAGCAATAGAAAAAAGGGTCGGAGAGAGAGGGGAGCCCTGCCAAGTTCCCCCATAACAATGAAAAAGTGGTTGACAATCCTCCCCCCATGTTCACTGCAGCTGTTGGATTTCTATATAAGACCTGCAACCATTTTATAAATACAATTGGAAAACCCATTCTGTGGAGTACCTCCCACAAAAAGGGCCACTCCAAAGTATCAAAAGTCTTCTCTATATCTAGGGAGGCAATGACCCAGAACCTGTATTAAGATGTGAGGCATGAATATTGGTATATAATCTCCTCAAATTCACATCGGTAGCTCTACCAGACATGAACCCCATCTGATCTGAATCAATAATATTAGACAACAAAGGTTGTAATCATCTGGAGATGAGCTTTGTCAAAATCTTCAAGTCTACATTCAAAAGAGCAATAGGCCTATATGAAGCACAAGAAGATGGATCTTTTGGGTACTTATAAATTAAAACTATATGAGCATGACTCATTGATTCGGCTAAGGCTCCTTCCTTCAGACAATCAGAGTAAAGAGAAGCCAGTACAAAAAGCTTTCCCTGAGCTTCTTAAAACTCAATAGGAAGGCTGTCCAGCCCCAAGGACTTCCCCAATGGAAAGGAACCGATGACCGCAAGGACCTCCTCCGATGTTATTGGATGTACTAGCATCTCCCATTCATTATCTGTTAGCCAGTCCAGCGAGTCCAGCCAAGCTGACAATTCTGTTGGTTGGAAATCAGAAGTCAACTGAGATGTGTACAATGTCTGATAGAATTGCCGAAAGGTCTCCAGAATTTTAGGCTGTGTACAGACCATATCTCCAGAAGTGGTACGTATTTCCGAAATCGGAATACTAGGTTGTTCATGTTTAGCCATCATGGCCAAAAAACTACCATTTCATTCTCCCTGCTCAAAGAACTTCTGTTTATTTTGGTATAAATCCAACCTTGTGACCTCCGCCATATGCAGATGTAATGCCCATTTGCCATGGAGTAAAGCATTAAAATTAGACTCTGAAGGACCCGCAGCATATTGGCCTGTTTTTTCATCCACTATAAGTTTTAAGGCATCACTCCTTACTTGCTGAGCCTTATTAATCGCTTTAATAGCAGATATATACTGTCCTCTTGTGTAAGCCTTAAAGGCATCCCATTTTATTGCTGAAGTAGACGACCCTGCATTAAATTCCCAATACTCTGTTAAAAGGGACGGAATTTTATTAGCCATATCTGGATGTGAAATGCAGTGAGTTTCCAAACTCCACTGTGCTGCATCTCGAAA
This sequence comes from Aquarana catesbeiana, assembly GCF_042186555.1. Lineage (NCBI taxonomy): Eukaryota > Metazoa > Chordata > Amphibia > Anura > Ranidae > Aquarana > Aquarana catesbeiana. The sequence goes on from NC_133324.1 coordinate 921,065,918, forward strand.
GTGATGCATGTGAAGTGTAAGCATAAGCTGATCATGGTCAGATAACCCACTCGGCAAGTATTTAACATCTACCATATCCGATAATATCCGAGTTGACAAACGCTAGATCTATGCGAGAGGCAGTCTTATAAGAAGTTGAAAAACAGGAGTATGCTCTAGTCGATGTATTTTTCCCATCGTCAACATTCTACCAGATCTACCATCTTGGCCCAATTAATGAGTTCTCCAGAAAAATATTTGGAGGGGGGGTGTTGGTTTATCCAAAACAGGATCAAGTATAGCGTTAAAATCTCCTATTATCTTAGCTGGACCATACAAAGAGATTTTTTCTATGAGACTATATAAAAGAATCCCCACAAAAGCAGGTGGTATGTGTAAAGGCTAGCCGGAGGCTAGCCTGTATTTATGGGAGGAGTCTGAGAGGGCTATTTAAGCCTCCTCCTCTGTCAGGCCAGGGCTCGTCAGCGTTTCTGGGTTCCCACCCACCCATTTTCCCCTTTTCTTCTTTTCTTCTTCTTTCTTCTTTTCTTTCTTCATACATACTCATAATACTTTTTTTATTCTTACATTCAGGGTATTCCCTCTTTTCAGGCATACTGACCAGCCAGGCCAAGGCACACCTCAGGCCTTGGTGCTTAGGAGTATCACTTTCTCACTCGAAGACTCTGACTACAAATACACATTAACAACTATATATCTCTGACCCCACAGAAGAAACACAGCCAAAACATATTTACCTTGGGGGTCAGAAAATATATCTTCCACCATACATGGCAGTGATCTACTAATCAATATCGAAACCCCTCTAGAAAACGTGGAATATGTAGCATGTTATGCCTTCTGTACCCAAAGCTTCTTAAGGGTCAAAAGCTTGCTCCCCATAAGATGAGTTTCTTGAAGTAGCACTATATATGGAAAGTAACTTTTCAAATATCTAAATAACAATGCTCTTTTAAATTTTGAGTAAAGGCCAGGAACATTCCATGACGGAATAGAAAAGACCTCTTGGTCACATGACATCATTTATTCCCTATTTTGTAGACGCTATAACTTTTGCGCAAACCAATCAATATACACGTATTTGGATTTTTTTTTTACCAAATACATGTAGAAGAATACATATTGGCCTAAACTGATGAAGAATTTTGATCTTTTAATTTTTTGTATATTGGATGTGTTTTATAGCAGAAAGTAAAAAAAATATTGTTTTTTTTTTTTTTTTCAAAATTGTTGCACTTTTTTGTTTATAGCGCAAAAGATAAAAACAACAAAGGTGATCAAATACCACAAAAAGCAAACTCTATTTGTGGATAAAAAGGACATCAATTTTATTTGGGTACAACGTCGCATGACCGTACAATTGTCAGTTAAAGTAATGCAGTGCTGTATTGCAAAAAATGGCCTGGTCAAGAAGGGGGTAAACCCTTTCGGAGCTGAAGTGGTTAATCAAATTTGAATATGTTAGGAGCTATAGGACTCATTATGAGTCCTACATATTGTGCATGGCATACAGTATAAACAAGATATCCATTTATGTCGTTGCTTGCTTCCATGTCTTTTTTTCTGTAGATATGTGCCTGCTAATAAGCTAAATAAAAGTCAAGAATCATTAAATTTTTCCATGAATTTACTCAAGAAAGTAACTCCATCTGTTTAACATCTTTCACTACAAAAAAATAAAATGTAACTAAAGCAGTGAAAGCAAAGAACAGCTTCATATTCCTAATTTGTGTATAAATCGGTAGGCATCTGTTTAGGTTTCAGAATCATGAAGAACATCTGCAACCATCAGAGGTATTGAGATTAACGCTGCATTCCAGCCAGGCTGCTCTTCTGATAGGCTGCTTTCAAAGCCAACTGTAAAATAAAGTAAACCTTTTGCAAACTCAAGCAATTCAAACTGAGCTTGTGATGAACAAATACATAAGAAGAGATTACTTTCAGTACAAACAATATGTCAGAATAGTTAATAAAAGTAGGAAAATGTATGTTATATGCAAATCTTGTCTTATCTTGTAAATGTTGCACTTGCATTTGCCACTTGCTATTCTCTGAGCCTCCCTATTGGTCAGTGAGGAGGTGTGCAAAGTGTTGCAGTTTGTTTTCTTTCTAAAGCAGCCACAGCCTGAGCAGAAAAGACTGTCTTCTGCCAGCATGCTGCTATGAAGTACCCTGCTCCCTGATTGAAAGCAGTGGTCTGTCCACAGAGGTCTGACACATCCCCTGCTGAGTCAAATTCTTCAGTCAGGTGCCTAAACGTTGATAATTTCTAAGCTATAGGTCTGGCTTAGCAAGCAATGAATCAGACCTCTTCAGGGAGACCAAGGCTTCCACACAGAGAGTGTAGCACCCTCTAGCGTGTGCTATTAGAATTAACCTGAGTCACTGAATCTGGGTCAGGGTTATTAGAGGCCAGGGCTGGATGACTCATCCTGGCAACTTTCTGGTGCCTCCCCCTGTTTCTAGAATGGTTCTAGAACAGTTTGGAAGACAGTGGGCGTAAGCTAGGAGGCGTTGCCTTAAATACTTAGGGACCCTTAGCTAATTCCCAGGTTGGGGGGCCTGGCAGGGAACTAAGGAGCCCTTAAATAGACAGGAGGCATGCCAGCAGGGGAGTCGGGTGGAAGATGGAGAAGAAGTGCTGAGGAGAGTCTATGGGTGGCCCTAAAGGGACCCCTTCCGGGGAAGGGTTTTAGATCGGGCTGGAGCTTTGGGGGCTGGCTTGAAAGGATCCCACCACAAGAGGCAGTTGGAGGAGAGGCTTCCAGATAGGCAGCGGAGAGAGCAATGAGAGACAGTGAGTAGAGCAGCATGGTACAGGGACAGACAAGGGGAGAGACTGCCAGCTGTAGCAGTGCTCTCTTGAAGACAGCGGTGTGCCAAGTCTTCATTTAACCTTGTGGAGTCTCATAGGGGTGCCCACGGGGTGTGCCGGGTGTGCCTGGGCACACCCTAATCACTCCTAGCTGTCTCCAAAGATCTGCCCCAAAATGTTGCATTTAACAGTGTGTAGCCAGTGCTTCCAGGTAGCCCAGGCAGCAGATCGTGAAACTTGCCAGAGCCTCTGCGCTGAGTGTGTGAACAGTGCGGTAATGTCACTGCTTGCAGAGAGAAAGACCATCTGTCAAAACTGAGCTGTGATTTTGGGTGTGGCGGGCCAAACAGCTATCAAACACCAGCCAATGGGATGGGGTCTGGGCAGGCTGCTTTATGTGGCTCCGCCCCCTTTGTTAAGCAGCCCAATCATTGGCTGGTGGTTGTTAGCTCCTTGGTCCCACCCACCCCGAGATCGCGGCTGAGTTGTGACAGCTGGTCTTTCTCCCATTACATGACAGTGTCACACACAACAGCTCTAGCAAGCCTCACTACCTCTCCCCAATCACTGCCAATCTGTGCTGCCAATCAGTGCCACTCTGTGCTGACAATCAGTTCTGCCACTCTGTGCTGACAATCAGTTCTGCCACTCTGTGCTGACAATCAGTTCTGCCACTCTGTGCTGACAATCAGTTCTGCCACTCTGTGCTGACAATCAGTTCTGCCACTCTGTGCTGACAATTACTGCCACTCTGTGCTGACAATCAGTGCCAATGTGTGCTGACAATCAGTATTGCCACTTTGTGCTGACAATCAGTGCTGCCAACCTGTGCTGACAATCATTGCTGTCAGTGTCCATCAGTGCTGCCTATCAGTGCAAATCTGTGCTGCCAATCAGTGCCCATCAGTGCCAAACTGTGCTGCCAATCAGTGCAAATCTGTGCTAACAGTCTGTCCCCAGTGCTGCCAATTAGCGCCCATCAGTGCTGCCTATCAGTGCCAATAAGTGCCCATCAGTGCTGCCAATCAAAGCCCATCAGTGCTGCCTATCAGGACCCATCAATGCCCAACAGTGCTGCCTATCGGTGCTAATCAGTGCTGCCATAATACTGGTCTCTGTGATATGCAACTTTATATATAATACACATCAGTTTGAAAACAAGACATAATAGAAACTTAGCAGGGATGGCGGAAACCCCTCTATGGATAATTGCAATACAAATTAACTTCAAGTGCAACAACTTTTTAGCTGGGAGGTTCACCCCATTATACTTTGGAATTTTTGTTTTTTAAATTTTCACACTTAATGTTATATGTTTTAGTTACTATTATAATGTAAATTATTGCACTTGAAGTTAATTTTCCACCACCCTTCCTAAGTCCATGTCTTTATGGACGTTGCTTTGTGCTCTGGTGTGCAGTCATGTTGGGACAGGAAGGGGCTGTCCCCAAACTCCTCCCACAAAGTTGGGAGCATGAAATTGTCCAAAACTAAGGGGCCAAGCCCAACCCCTGAAAAACAACCCCACACCATAATCCCCCCTCCCCCAAATGATTTAGACCAGTGCACAAAGCAAGATCCATAAAGACATGGATGAGCGAATTTGGGGTGGAGAATTTGACTGGCCTGCACAGAGTACTGACCTCAACCCGATAGAACACATTTGGGATGAATTATAGTGGAGACTGCGAGCCAGACCTTCTCGTCCAACATCAGTGCCTGACCTCACAAATGCACTTCTGGAAGAATGGTCAAACATTCCCATAGACACACTCCTAAACCTTGTGGACGGCCTTCCCAGAAGAGTTGAAGCTGTTATAGCTGCAAAGAGTGGGCCAACTCAATATTGAACCCTACATGCGTGTAAAGGCAGGTGTCCCAATACTTTTGACAATATAACGTGTGTATCATATTTTATATATATATATATATATATATATATATATATATATATATATACACACACGTATGTGTGTTTGAGCTTTGGGGTGCACACCCTAATGCAATAGGCTGCGCACGCCTATGTGGAGTCCCCATGTGTATGTCAGTCTGGAGAACTTGGAAGAGATAGCAATCAGGGGCTGGTGGCATGTTTCTAGATCTAAACCCTAGGAGTGGTCAGGAGTGGCTGTGTAGCATCAGCAACTCCGGGGGGGTGGGGTGGGGGGGTGGGAATGCTACAAGAGCAAGGGAAGGAAGTGTGGTCTGCAAAGGCTTGGAGATCCCACCCCATTCCAAAACAATTTCATTTGAATGGGATGAAATCGCACTGCATGACACCAAAAGTAGTGCATGCGCTACTTTAAAAAACACACTGCAACCGGATCGCATAGTACTTCTGTAGTGGTACTTCTGTAGCATTCTTTTCCAGTGTTGACAAATGCACTGCGCTTGTGACCAGTATTTTAGGGTATTGCCGGAAACATGCATGAAACTTGGGTTTGCTACACTGTGTTCTGGTGTGACTGGGCCCTTAAAGAATATAAACAATATGTAAACATTAAGATTACCCACCCACTTTTAGTTATGTTGATTTGTGTGACAGTTTGTCTCATTTGTCAGTTTGTAGTTGAAAAAAATTGAAATATGAGCGGAATGACCGACAGAAAAAGTCCAACGGAAGCTTTTCATTGTCTATTCTGATCGTGTGTATGCCTCATCAAACTTTTTTTTTTCCAGAAATTCTGACGAACTTAGAAATGGAACTTGTTCTAAATATTCCTGACGGAACCAATTCCTATCGGGAAAACCGATCATCTGTATGCTGTTCCGACGGACCAAAAACGACGCATGCTCTGAAGCAAGTACGAGACGGAAGCTATTGACTACTGGCTATTAAACTTCCTTTTTCTAGTCCCGTCGTACGTGTTGTACGTCACCGCGTTCTTGACGGTCGGACTTTGGTCGGACTTTGGTTTGACTGTGTGTAGGCAAGAGCGCTTGAATGGAATTTCGTTGTTTCTCCTTCAGCGTTTAATCCGGTCGTGTGTACGCGGCATTAGGGAACCCAGGGATGGAGCAAAAAAAAAAAAAAAGACCTGCGACATGCATATTGCGCTGTGGCAAAAGGTGGTCATGGTCAGGTCGCGCCTAACAGTGGGAGTGGCTTTAAGAGGGGTGATTAAACAAAAAATGAGCCTAGTCTCTGTATACACCAGTGGTCATCAACTCCTGTCCTCAGGGCCCACTAAAAGGCCAGGTTTGCAAGATAACTAAAATACATCACAGGTGATATCATTTGCTGCTCAGTGATTGCAGTATTCTAGTCTGCATCTCCCTAAGGTAATACATAAAACCTGGCCTGTTAGTGGGCCCCGAGGACTCCTAATTTTGTATGCAGTATCTCACAAAAGTGAGTACACCCATCTCACATTTTTGTAAATATTTTATTATATCTTTTCATGTGACAACACTGAAGAAAATATTGACACTTTGGGCCCAATTTGGACATTTTCACTTAGGGGTGTACTCACTTTTGTTGCCAGTGGTTTAGACATTAATGGCTGTGTGTTGAGTTATTTTGAGGGGACAGCAAATTTACACTGTTATACAAGCTGTACACTCCCTACTTTACATTGTAGACAAGTGTCATTTCTTCAGTGTTGTCACATGAAAAGTACAAACTAAAATAATCTGCGCTTAGGACAATATTTAAAAGAGAACTGCAGCCCCCCCAGAAAATGGAAAAAACACTGAAGTGAAATCCAAAAATTAATAAAAAACTCTAGTGGGGAATGTGGCGCTGTTCAAAAGTATATATTATTAAAATGATACTATAAGGAATGTGTGGTGGCAATATGTGAAAAGTACTGTGAACAAATGTATAATTGTTAAACGAAATGTGTCATGCGTATATCACAAATGTAAAACATCACATAGTATAAAAACCAAAAGTGCAAATGCGTTGTAAATAATAATAAAAGAAATACATGCACTCAAAAACGTAAAACATAACCAATGTATAAATGTGCGTAATATTGGTGTGAGTGAGCAAAATTGCAAAAGAAACACACAAAAATGCCCAAAAAATGCACAAGTCTCATCAATGGTGTAGTAGATAACTAATGTGATAGTGCACCAAAAATTTTTTTAAAAATCAAGTCCAAATGGTGTAGGTGTCCAAGCAAAATTAAAGTTCTGCATAAAAAAAAGAAGAAAAAATCTGTGAAGAGTGTCTTGGCCTTCCAAACAGGTCCCATGTAAATTATTGTGATTGTTGTGTAAACTTTTCTCCTGGAGCCCCCACTTGTGTCCCCACTCACCGGAAGACCCAACCCCTGCAGGGGTAATGGGCAAGTAAAAGTAAATCCACTGGTAGGAATCAATCGGTGTCCCCCTCTGTGGTTCCGCAATCTCCTTCCTGGTTGGGTTGTCACTGGTCCTTTAAGAAATTCCACCAGAGCGTATCCATATATATGGAGAAGAGAGGAGCCTCATAGTGTAAATCCGAAAGTTTTTTATTAATTTAGCAAGTCAGCTTACATAAAAATGGAATCATTAAAATAAGTAAACAAATAAAGTCTGACTAAAACAAATGTACTGTTCCGCCGGCTAGTGGAGAGCCGGTAGTTGAAACAGTAACGAGGCAGCGGCGTGCCTTCCACAGCCGATCTGCCAAAAACTGGAAGTGAACGAACAACAGACTGTGTAGCGACGTGTGCGTACCAACGTGACCACGCCTTATGCGTTTCATCATCAAGACGTCATCTGAGTTATTATTGAAAAGTAATAATAAAATATTTACAAAAATGTGAGGGGTGTACTCACTTTTGTGAGATACTGTATATGTTTTTATGCAAACAAAGAATCTTACTTTGTCAGACTGAGTCAACTTTAAAGAAGATCTTCATTTAAAACCAGCCACTGTTGAAACAATCAACACTTAAAGGTAAGGTCTGTAATGTACAACAATATATAGATTACAAGGGTCAGGAGTAAATACCATACAACACAATGTATGAAGTGCTGCAGCAGTTAGGATGGGGGGAAGGGAGAGGGGGCAGGGTGAGAGAGAGAAAGAGAGAGAGAGAGAGAGAGTGAGATGGGGGTACACAGAGAAAGAAGAGGAGAGAGAGGGTGAGAGAGAGAGAGGAGGAGGAGGGGGAGGAGAAAGGTTGAGAGTGAGGGGGGGAGACAGAAGAGAGGGAGAGCCAGAGAGAAAAAGGGGGAGGGAAAAAGAGGGGGGAAAGGAGGGGAGAGAGTGTCACGTACCTGATCAGAGACTGAAATGATGAGGTTGGCCTCTCTTGTATCTCCAGCCCAGGCCCCACTGAAGTTAGAACAGAGGGTACCAAGGGACAGGAGCAACACGAGTTCTGTCTGGTGTTGATAGGAGTGCTTGCAGCAGGAGATGCAGACCCTGGCAGGCCGGCAAAACATTAGATCAGGAACAGTAGCTGATTCAGCCGAAGTTAAAGAGGCAATCCACATAGGCTGCGGTTTCCAGATGCAAGGCTTGTCAGAGCTCCCAGCAAGCCTGAGGAAGGAACTCGCTGTGATGAGCAGAGCTGGTACAGATGACAGCCAGATAGGCACTTGAATCAAAAATGAGAGCAGAGCCAGGAACAGCAACGTAGTCACAGGGATAACCGAGGTCAGCAGCGGGCGAGCAGCAAGGTACTGAGACATAAGACAGAGACGTGGTCAAAGATCGAGCTGGGGTCAGGAACTGGTGACACAGAAGAGGCAGGATCCAAGTTCAGGTGAGAGGCAAGTCAAGTCAGCAACAAGAGAACAAGCAGAGTAATAGCAGGGTACAGGGAACATCTGAAAGGCCAGTCAGCACTGGAGTATAAGCAGGAGCCCCTTTGAATAGTCAGTCTGGCGCCAACATGCGTTGCATGCACGCCTGTGCTAATGTGTGCGTACCATGAGCATTCCTGTGCCATGCATTACATGCTGGGGGTTGGATTGTGGTGGCCATATGAGGTCAATGTAATTTATCTGATATAGCCATGTGTTCATATGAGTTCAATGATGTCACAAGCTTCTCTGCCCCCTTGAACACTAGGACAATTATAACGATTATACTTTGATAGACAAGGGGTTGCTGAGAGGCGCTACTTTCGCCCTGTGAACCTCTCAGACTGCCTGTGTATACGTTGCTCTGAACAGCTGAAAGTAGAGCTGTAGCACAAAGCGGGAGAGTGCACATGGAGGAGAATCCTACAGAACTCCATAGGTCCTGAGGGCACATATAGAATGGCAATGTAGCAGCACGACCAGGGGACAGTTTAAAAGGAGGAGGACATTAATTAAGTAATATTATCAATATCTAATTTAGGCAAAAAAGTTGACTTCACTTCACAGAGAGGATTTCCTCTACTTTTGAAAGCTGTTACTTTTCTTACTTGTTGTGCCTTGAGACAGAAAGAAAATGAAAATCTCCCCAGTAGAACACATAAAGCAAAAAACAATAAAAAGTTTTAACTTTTTACTGCTTTTTATAATGCTCTTTGAACCCACTGTTGTGACTGTATCGTGTTATAACTGTTTGTAAAACAAGGATTTTGTATATTTAGTAAAAAAAAAAAAAAAAAAGTATAAACCTAAGTATAAAATGCATACCTAAAGCCAATAAAGTCTCCCTTTAAATAAAAGTAGTTCTGCTGTTCTGCTGATATAGGAGCTATTTTCTTATGTTACATCATATTTTTTGCCGTGTAGGTTTTTTTTAGAGTTAACAAATAATTGCAGTTTTGTTTCTGCACAGTTATGTGACCCACAACTGTTCTGTCAATTTTTCAATTTACAGCTGTGGCTGAAAAGCATATGTAAGAAGTAAACCAATAGAATGTATACGTTGTCCTATTCCCGGAGGCTCCTCACTGTATCAGTGTATACCGTATTCTGAAACATTCTACCCTCACAAAGGTCAATTTCACCCTTGTATTAGTCTCTCTCAGCACAGTTCAGGTCAAAGAATTCCAGATACAATGTCTTAAAACCATAATTTCTGTGCATTTTTCTCAGGAAATCTTTCTTAGGAGTAACATGGGGTCTTTGTTGGCTTGGAAATATTGTTTGCTTGGTTTCTGACCCTTCTGGCTTCAATTATTTGAGCCACTAACAGATAAGGACTTCTAATTTTACTCTCTTGAGTAATTCAGAGGTTGTTGAAGGTATCTCCTATAGGATGATCCAGTGCTGTGTGATTCTTCCTGTAGTCTCTTCCTCTCGCTGTCCATGCCGTTTTGGCAATTGTGTGTCTACTGGTGCTTGATTTAGCATTATGCACAGTACATTTGAACAGTTAGGTCACTGAGACATAAAGAGGTGACTTTTTTTTTACAGTTATGGGTCGTGTATTTTTTATCTTTATTCGTTGAGTTAATCTTATATTTGGATGATGTTAGACTTTTTTCCAGAGGCCCCCATCATTCGCTTCGAGTCAGCATTTTCTTTGGTTTGCTGCCCTCCAGCCGTCTTCATTGGCCGGTGCAGGATGACATCACTCCTGCAGTCTGCACCCCAGTTCCTAAGTTTTTATGCATAGCTGAGTTGCTTAGCCTTGTTTCCACATCCTATCCATGAAAACATAAGAACTGGGGTGCTGCAAAATGGCAGCAGGTGCTCTGGGCTGATAAGTCTAAATGTAAAGTATTTGGCTGTAGCAGAAGGCAGTTTGTTGGTGAAGGGCTGGAGAGCGGCACAACAATGATTGTTTACAGGCAACTGTGAAGCATCATGCCATATCATCAGGGAGGCGTGTGATTGGCCCCAAATTTATTCTGCAGCAGGACAATGGCCCCAAATATACAGCCAATGTCATTAAGAACTATCTTCAGTATAAAGAAGAACAAGGAGTCCTGGAAATTATGGTTTAGCCCCCACATAGCCATGATCTCAATATAATTCCATATGTCTGGGATTACATGAAGAGACAGAATTTGAGGAAACTTACATCCACAGAAGTGGGTGTTCTTTTTTTTATTTTTATTTTTAGACTGGGATAGGGTTGAGAGAATTGAGTGGGATACTTCAAAAATGAAAACTATGTACAGATTGTGGACAGTAAACTTCTTTCTGAAAAGCTGAAGCGGAAGTCCTTGCAATAGGAAACCAAGCACACCAAGAGCAGAGTTCCTTCACAAAGAACTGGATAGACTAAGCTTTTCGGGACACCAGCTGATGCCCCCTTTGGTCAAACACACAGTTGTCTCACAAGAGGGGTGGTAGCAGTCTGTACTCACAAAATGTCAAGGACAGTTGGTTGCCTCCTTCCAACTACCAAGGGACACCTTTCTTCACTGATACCAGACCAGATCTTCAGCAGACAGCCCTCAGTCAGTTCTCTGTAGCTTCAGCAACCAGACCCTCAGGTCGCCCACCTGAGGCCTCATGAATAGCAAGCAAATGGCAGTGTTGATCTGCAATGCATTCAGTGGAGCCCAGAGGAGGCATTGGGGGTCTTTGAGACCCTACATGTCTCATTAAAGAGAACTTGTCACCTAAAAATCATCACCAATTTCTATTTTTGTGCACAAAAAAGTTACATCCAAGCATAAAAAATCCCCCCCCCCAAAAAAAAATGTTCGCGCCCTTCACCACCCCCACATATACGCTCGTACAAACGTAAACACACACGTCGGGGGGTGTCTACACGTGAAAACTTTGATTGCAATACACATGTTACATATCATATACATCACCTAAGCGTCACCTATAGAAAGCTTACTTAAGATTATCACCATTTCATCATTTCACGGGCACACACAAATTTAAGATTTGACCTGTTGGATATCTATAACCTCGTCTTTTATATTTTATTAAAAATGTGGGTAGATTATTGCGTTTGTTTGCCCTAAAATTCAGAATTCTTTGCCTATAGGCTCCTGAGATGTAAATTCGGCCCTGGTCACAGGATGTGAATCTTAATAGATTTGAAAAGTAGAGGATAAAATCTTCCTTCCAAAACACTGGAGATATTTATATTTTGTAATAAATATATTGTCATGGGATGAGATAGATTCTCTTTGTCACAGGAGGATAACAGCTATCTGAAAAGGCAGAACAAAAAAGCAGTGTGAAATTATAGAGCAGGTATGGAATCAGGGCAAGGTGGAGGTAGGAATTTGTTTTAGATTATGTAGTTTGGGACAAGCTGAAGGGTTGGGCAGGCAGCAGACAAAGGAAGCAACCAAACACAGTCCAAGATGTAATGGGAAATGTATCAAGAAACATGCAAGTAGCTAGGAAAATAGTCAGACACATGAACGATCAAGTAGTGACTGGTCTGAGCTACAATTAAGCACTCCTAATTGGGTACAGGCAAAGGTGGCCCGTCCATAAAGGGCGCAGGGACGCTGTCCCCCTAATCCATGCACCCGGCCACTAATCTACATGCAAGGCGCTGGACCCAAGGGTTTCAATGTTTTTTGTTTTTTTTGGGGTTTTTTTAGAAGCACATGATTAGAGCCTGAGGATCTAACTGGCTTCAAAAAAGGATGGGCTCAGGGCGCAGAGCAATTGTTTTCTTGATTTTCCTCAAGGCCAATCAGGAAGCGGGTCCTGAGACCCGATTGGTCAAGGAGTCTTAGGCCAATTGGTTCTCAGTACCCACTTCCTGTTTGGCCGGGAGGAGGAGCAACGGCCCCAGGGTGAAGAGTAGCTGGAATGAGGAGCAGCATTCCTAAACCGTATCCTTGTCATCTGCCTACTAAGGTAAGGCTTCTGATCGCCTCCTTCCTGTACCTTCTCCAGCGGAGGGGGGCGGGGATGGGGTTGATTTGCCGCCTCCCCAAAATATTGAGCACCAGTTGCCACTGGGTAGAGGAGAGATACAGCATGCATACAATGCAGGACTAATTGTCTTATAGCTTATGGTAGATCAGAAGTTTATGGGGTTGATTTACTAAAGGCAAATAGACTGTGCACTTTGCAAGTGCAGTTTCTCCAGAGCTTAGTACGAGGGGGAGCCCTGCTGACTTTCATCATCCAATCATGTGCAACCAAAAATGCTGTTTTTTCTCCTCGTATGTGATTAGGTATTCTTTGTAAAGCAAAGCTTTACTTCAGGGGTAGGTAACCTTAAAGAGGTGGAGATCTACCTGAATAACATGGGAGAAGTCAAAGATCACCAGCACAGTGTTATTAGTAGGCTATTGGATTATTATGCACTGGAAGCTTGTTGTATACAGCAATATACTTTGCTTTTATGAAGGATGTTAGATCATGTCTTATAGCATTAGAAACATGAAACAGGAACAAGGAGCATACAACTACATATACTTAGAGAGATAACACTTCCTCTAAATTCATTACCATAGATACACACTACATTGCCACCTGGTGGATAGACAGGTATAATGCATACACTATATATAGTTCACAGTACTTTACATTACATGTTGTTGTTCTTCCAACAAGTGTCACCTCCTCACACCTGATTTAAACCTTAATTGCTGTATTACCATATCTCAATCGCGTGCATTGCATGGCAATCATGATTTTAAATCAGGTGGTGAGGAGGCAGCATATCGCCTCCTCACCACCTGTCAAACACACTCAGATCACTTTTCAGAGGAGCAGCAGTGCCTGCTGCACTTGTAAATGATCCCTTAGTTGAATTTGGCAGCGACACCCTTAGGGCTCATTCACACGTAAAGTTCTGGGGTGGTAAAACCCTGTGCTTGAGTCAAGGTTTTACCACCCACAATCCCTACCCCCTTTAGCTGCTGAGGGTACACATGCCGCAGCAGGAATTAAACCCCCTGTTGCTTTTTGTGAGTACCTGCTAAACATGACCCATTCAAGTAAATGGGGCCACTCTGAAGGCACCCCACAACTGCATACTTCTGTGGGGTCCAAGGGGTTAAAGCAGATGGTGAGAAAGCAACACAAAGCTGCCGCTTTAACCCTTTGTTTGCTGTACTTCCCAAGGTTGCAGGGCATTCGCAAAGTGGCCTCATTCTCTTGAATGGATCATACTTGGCAGGTGCTACACCCACCAACCATGACAGGGAGTATAACACCTGCTGCAACATGTGTACATCCCTGACTACTGCAGCTAAAGGGGGTGCTGTTGGGGCAGGGATGGTAAAAACATGTCTGAACTATGGGATTTTACCACCTACAAATGTAAATGAACCATTACTGTTCTGAGCCCCTATAAGGCTGCTTTCACACTGATGTTCTGAGGTTTACCTGCAATGCGGGTGCAGCGCAGCGCATCTACGACCTTCTTGGGTTAGCTGCACTTTGCCAAAGACTTCCATTATATCCTGCAAACGTGGTGCACTTTCTGAAAGCGCACCAAATCTCCTGCATTCAGAAAGTGCACCAAACCCGCAGGATATAATGGAAGTCTATGGCCAATGGCAGCAAACCAGCAGGAAAGCTGCAGGTACACTGCACCGCACCCATGGTGTGGGTAAACTGCAGCACATCAGTGTGAAAGCAGCCCTATACTATTATGCTCAGTGTATTGCTTCACACTGACCTGAAGATCTCTTCTTTCTTGCTCCTGGCACCACTCTGGAGACCGCTAGCCGGGATAAGAGGTGCTAAGAAAAAGCTAAGCACACCAACGTAGGATGGCACTGCGGGTGTACAAAAATAACAAAGCACCACGTCCTATCATATTGAGAGAATGAGGAGAAATATAACTGGAAAAATGTACTTTACAGGCACTACTAATATAAAATAATACTTTTTATTAAACACACCACATAAATATATAAAAATAGGATTAAAAAACAGTAACTGAGAAAACACACAGTGTCTGTCTCCAAGGCAGCCGTCTACATTAGGGGTGTACTGGTGACAACCCCAAATATTGTCATGACGGCTAATTACAAGGTATAAATTACAGGAAGCTCAACATGTTTTGAAACGCTTCATCGGGAGCTTATATATCATTTCTAAATGAAAATGGAGAGACATTCATTAAAAAGGACCTTCAGTCATTTTTTCATCTTTCCATCTATTAAATCTTCTGCTCTTGTTGTTTTACCTTTGAATAGTAAAACATTTTTTTTTTCTGCCAGTAAATACCTTACACAGCCCACTTCCTGTTTCTTGTCTGGTCATTAGTCTAGGCTTGTGACATCATACACAGCTCTCTCACTCTCATGAGAGTTTGCCATGAAGGGAGGGGGCATGAGTCATAAGAGGGCCAATGAGAGCTGCAGAGCTGGAGGTGTGCCTCTGTGTGTCTGTGTAAATCCAGGAAGTGAACAGGCAGAAGCTTCAGCTGCCCACAGTTAAAATGGCTGCAGCCAGACTCAGTGGAGGGAGATTTCTGCAGCATATTTGGGAAGTACAGAATCACAGTATATATAAAAGTCCAATGATGAAGTCACGTGTCGTAACGTAATGTGTAGGGCGTGGCCGGATATTGAACAAACCGGAAGTAACGTAAATATTGTGTTTTATTACAACTGCCTGCTATTTTCTGCTTTTATGTAATAAATAATAATTATTGAATATTGAGTATTGAATAAATTGATTTGTTTTAGGGCTTTCTTTTAGCTCTCCTTTAATGGTCTGAACCGGAGTGGCACCCAGTCACTGTGGGGTCTGATGGAGCAGCGGACCATCAAGTGTAGCGAGGCTACAATCTGGTTGGATATTATTAGCACCCTGAAAACATCTTCCGGTACAGCCATCAACTGGAGACCTACCACGGTGTACCCACCCCCCCCCCACTATAGGATACTTTCAAGGCTTTTTATACTCCCAATGGAGGTAAGCGCTCTGTGAGCATTCAGCGTTTGCGAAGATTTATATGTTGGGAAGAACCTGTTATCCCTTTTTAGAAGAACCACTTTACTTTCACTTGTTTGGACATTTTGTTTGCATTTCACTTTATTGGACTATTTTATTGCATTTATTGGAATTTTAGACTTTATCACTTTAAGAAATTACGCTGATCACTTCCCTCTTTATTCTTTCTTTATATATATAAAATAATATGCAGAGTGGTTGGAGGGAAGCTTCCGAATGGGGAAGATGTTTTTATTACAAATAATGTGAGCAGACTGCAGTTCCTCTTATCTACATACATAGATATAATTCCATAGATCATACATGAGGATGTATACTTATTCACCGGTGTGATATAAACATATAGCAAATAGTGTGTCTATAAACCAACACCCCAGGCTACTCGACTACTGTGTGTTTTCTCAATTACTGTTTTTTTAATCCTGTTTTTTTTTTTTTTTCTCTTTTTCTTTTTTTTTTTAAACAAGGACAAAAAAACTTAAATGAACAATCTTTCCATAGCTTAACATTCCATTCCTGTGTATATACAGCACAAAATACAATAAATCAATACATTCGATTCCCTTTATACCTGATCTTTCCTATAATGATATCCAATGAAGCTAAAAAACACTAAGTAGGAGGGGGAGGAAAAAAAAAAACACAAGAAAACAAAACAGAACAGGAGATTAAATGGGGAAATTTTCCCCTCTAAAATCCACCTCCAGTGCTGTTATTTTATGCCCGGTCCTGGGACAACACTATACCAAGGTCTGGCCGGTATGTGGCTACTACCTTCTAGTATTTCAACTTCAACCATTATTTATAGTTCATTTTCATTGCTCTCCTTGCTTCCCTCTCCCAAAAATAAAAAACAAAAAAAACAAAAAAAACAAAAAAAAAAAGAAAACCCCAAGTTCCCATTAATCCTGTTTTTATATATTTATGTGGTGTGTTTAATAAAATTTATTATTTTATATTAGTGGTGCCTATTAGGATCATTTTCCCAGTTATATTTATCCTCATTCTCTTGGGATAAGAGGTGGAGTGCAGTTGGTATCATTTCGCATGGAACAGAAGCCAGAAGTATAGAGGAGGCCTCGGCTTATACAGCTCTCGCTCCCTACTACATCTCCAACTTTACAAGTAGTCCCTCTGCATTGCACTCTGATGCCCTGGAATGGCCGGTCAGCAAACCCAGACCGCGATCTATCAGTCACCTGGCCCTGATCTAGTGGTTGCTGATCCCCCGCTTTAACTAATTTACTAATCTCTGGAGCAACAGCACTTGCAAAGTGAACAGTCCATTTGCCTTTAGTAAATCCACCCCTTTGAGTCACATATGCAACCCAGAGGGCTCTAACTTCACTTTGGGGTTGAGTCACTAAAACTGGAGTGTGCAGAATCTGGTACGGCTGTACATGGTAGCCAATCAGCTTATAAGTGGTTCCATTAAGCTTTGACAAATAAAAAAACCTGGAAGCCGATTGGCTACCATGCACAGCTGCACCAGATTTTGCACTCTCCAATTTTTATTAAGTTGACCACTTTGAGTTTTTATTCTCAATACATGTTCTAAGTAGACATGTGCACTGCCGAAAAATGTGTTCGTTTTCGTTTCATAGTTACATAGTAGGTGAGGTTGAAAAAAGACACAATTCCATCAAATCCAACCTATGTGTGATTATGTGTCAGTATCACATTATATATCCCTGTATGTTGTGGTCGTTCAGGTGCTTATTTAATAGTTTCCTGAAGCTATCGATGCTCCCCGCTGAGACCACCGCCTGTGGAAGGGAATTCCACATCCTTGCCGCTCTTACAGTAAAAAACCCTCTACGTAGTTTAAGGTTAAACCTCTTTTCTTCTATTTTTAATGAGTGGCCACGAGTCTTGTTAAACTCTCTTCTGCGAAAAAGTTTTATTTCTATTGTGGGGTCACCAGTACAGTATTTGTAAATTGAAATCATATCCCCTCTCAAGCGTCTCTTCTCCAGAGAGAATAAGTTCAGTGCTCGCAACCTTTCCTCATAACTAAGATCCTCCAGACCCTTTATTAGCTTTGTTGCCCTTCTTTGTACTCGCTCCATTTCCAGTACATCCTTCCTGAGGACTGGTGCCCAGAACTGGACAGCATACTCTAGGTGCGGCCGGACCAGAGTCTTGTAGAGTGGGAGAATTATCGTTTCATTATTTTTTAAATTTTTTTGTTTTCATTTTTCGGGTCATTCGTTATGATCGCAATTCGTAATTTCATAAATTCGTAAATTCGTAAATTCGAAAATCCGAAAATAAGAAAGAAAATCCGAAAATTCAAAAGGAGCTCTAACTAACTAATAAACACTAACTATTAAATTATAGGTATTGGAATTTCCTTTCAAATTTGGCTGTTAGTAAACGTAACGAATACGAACTTACCCAAAGTTATGAATCACCCTAAATATGAATGCCGCATCCAAACAAATGGAACGTAATAAATTCATGATAAATAATAATAGTGACAAAACGGCCGGACGGTAAGCCTATTGTTCTGAGCGGACGTCATATGACGTCCGCCGTTTAAACAGGGCATGCGCGCGATCATGAGCGCGCAGCCCTGTACTGTCGGTGGCGGCGTGTCACCGAGACACCACTCGTCACCGACAGGGGTGAACAGCCACTGCGCATGGCTGTTTACCACGTGATCGGCCGTGATGAAGTCACGGCCGATCACTAATGGTACATCCCGCATTGCACGGTGCATGCACGCGATCGTGAGCGCGCTGCGCGTGCACGTCAGTGGCGGCGTGTTCCCCGGGAACACTGCTCGTCACCGACGATAGTTTACAGCCATTGGCTAGTACTGTGTACCATGTGATCGGCTGTGATCCATTCACAGCCGATCACTAAATGTAAACAAAGAGCTGTCACTAGCTGTTACTAGCCCTTCTCTCCTCACACACCGTTTCCAGTGTGAGGAGAGAAGAGCCAGGAGCAGTGAGTTACAGATCTTTGTATTTGTAGTGTCTGCACCAACACTACTTCTGTCCCATCGCCCCCCCAATTGTCATCTCTCACCCAACAGTCACCCCATAAAAAGTGCACCTGTCACATAGAGACTGCCATTAGTGACCATCAGCGGTGCCCTGTCACCCACCAGTGACCGTGCCCTGTCACCCGTCACCCATCAGTGACCTGCCCTGTCACCCGTCACCCATCAGTGACCTGCCCTGTCACCCGTCACCCATCAGTGACCTGCCCTGTCACCCGTCACCCACCAGTGACCGTGCCCTGTCACCCGTCACCCACCAGTGACCATCAGCGGTGCACCCGTCACCCATCAGTGACGTCGCCTGTCAACAATCTGTGACTATCACCTGTCACCGTCCGTGGCCTGTCACCCATCAGTGACCGTGCCCTCTCACCCGTCACCCATCAGTGACTGTACCCTGTCACCCATCAGTGACCATCAGCGGTGCACCTGTCACCCATCAGTGACCGTCGCCTGTCAACTATCTGTGACCATCGCCCATCACACCATCACCTCTCAGTGAACGTCACCTGCCACCCATCGCACAGCCCATCAGTGACCGTCACCTGCCACCCATCTGTCACCTGTCGCACAGCTACCCGCCACACAGCCATGTCCAAAAGAGGATATACAAGTGAGGAGGCGTTCCAGATCCTCTCTATGACTGATGAGAGCACCGGGGAGCTCTCATCAGAGTCCCATTCTGATTCCGAAACAAGTTCGGCATTTGAGCCGATCGAGAGTAGCAATGGTTCGGATGAAGAATGGGTCCCTCCTAAAAGGGCACGACACTCTGGAACCCAGGAAGCCGCCAGCAACCGGGATTATATTCCCAGTACCAGCTCTGCCACCAGAAATAGGCCCCAGGAAGAAAGGCCCAGTACCAGTGCTGCCGCCAGCAATAGGCCCCAGAAAGAAAGGCCTAGGCATGTGCATTTCGTTTCGTTCCGAATCGAAATTCGGACGAATTTTTCATTATTCGGAAATTCGGATGCATCCGAATTTCCGAATTACAAAAGTAAAGAATTTAAACGAATCCGAAAAAAAACGAACGAATTCGAAAACATATTCGAATCGAATTCGAAAACATATTCGAATCGAATTCGAAAACATATTCGAATCGAATTCGAAAACATATTCGAAGACATATTCGAATCGAATTCGAAAACATAATCGAATTCGAAAAAAATAGAAAACGTTTTTCTAAAAAAAACAATAAGATAGAATATAAAATAATAAAGCAATA
Organism: Aquarana catesbeiana; assembly: GCF_042186555.1. NCBI lineage: Eukaryota > Metazoa > Chordata > Amphibia > Anura > Ranidae > Aquarana > Aquarana catesbeiana. The sequence continues at coordinate 921,085,694 of NC_133324.1, forward strand.
GAATATATATATAAATATATACATATATACATATATATATATATATATATATATATATATATATATATATATATATATATATATATAATTTTTTTTTATTATTCTCTTCTATTGTTTTTTTATGCTTTTCTTTTCTATTATTTTATATTTTATAATAGTCTTTTCAATTCAAATTCATTCTATACGAAATTCGAATTTCGGTACATGGCTTCTGAAGTTTGTATAGAATGAATTCGAATTTGAATAGAAAAGATTATTCTAATCTTTTCTATTCAAATTTGATTTCGGTCTGTATGAAATTCGAATTTTGGAAGATGTTTTATATATATATATATATATATATATATATATATATATATATATATATATATATATATATATATATATATATATATATATATATAATTTTCTATTCTGTTTCATTGTTTTTCTATGCTATTCTTTTCTATTCTATTCTAAACTTTTCTATTCGAATTTAAATTCATTCTATACAAAATTCGAATTTCGGAAGATGGCTTCTGAAAGTGGAATTTCGTATAGAATGAATTCGAATTTGAATAGAAAAGATTAGAATAGAAAATAATAGACTAGACAAACAATAGAACAGAACAGAATAAAATATAATATATATAATTTATTCTATTCTGTTCTATTGTTTTTCTAGTCTTTTCTCTTCTACTCTATTCTAATCTTTTCTATTCAAATTCAAATTCATTTTATAAGAAATTCAAATTTCGGAAGATGGTTATATATATATATGTATGTGTACATGTATATTATATATATATATATATATATATATATATATATATATATATATAAGATTAGAATAGAATAGAAAATAATAGAAGAGAATAGACTAGAAAAACAATAGAACAGAATAGAAGAAAATATAATATATATATTATATTTTCTTCTATTCTGTTCTATTGTTTTTCTAGTCTATTCTTTTCTATTATTTTCTGTTCTAATCTTTTCTATTCAAATTCGAATTCATTCTATACGAAATTCCACTTTCAGAAGCCATGTACCGAAATTCGAATTTCGTATAGAATGAATTTGAATTGAAAAGACTATTATAGAATATAAAATAATAGAAAAGAAAAGCATAAAAAAACAATAGAAGAGAATAAAACAAAAAAAATTACCGTATTTATCGGCGTATAACGCGCACCGGCGTATAACACGCACCCCAAGTTTAGGAGGGAATTTTAAGGAAAAAAAACTTACATTTAAATGCCCATCATTGCAGCCTTCTCAGTGCAGCCTTGCCCCAGTGCAGCCTTGTCAGTGCAGCCTTGTCAGTGCAGCCTTCCCCAGTGTCCAGTGCAGCCTTGCCCCAGTGCAGCCTTGCAGCTCGCAAAATCCTGTGATCCCCTGCAATCTGAGCTTCAAAATCGCCGACCGCGATTTGAAAATGGTGCCGCCGGAGCTAAAATACACAGAGCCGGTCCTCGGCTCTTCTCGGCGGCTCTCGTTCACTTTCGGCTCCACTCGTAGTCCCGTCCGGGATGGGCGTGACTGTGAGCGGAGCTATCCGAACCTAGCCGAGTACACTCGGCTAGGTTCGGGCAGCGCTCGAGTGAAGCCGAAAGTGGCCGAGAAGAGCCGAGCTCAGGATCGCAATAACATGCACCCGTGATTTTCCCCTGATTTTAAGGGGAAAAAAGTGCGTGTTATACGCCGATAAATACGGTATATATATATATATATTTATTTATTTATTTTATTTTATTTTTTTCTATGCTGGTCTATTGTTTTTCTATTCTTTTCTATTCTTTTCTATTTTATTCTAATCTTTTCTATTTGAATGCGAAATCATTCTATACGAAATTTGAATAATATAAAAGAATAGCATAGAAAAACAACAGAACAGAATAGAAAAAAATATAAAATATTCTATTCTAATCTTTTCTATTCAAATTCATTCTGTACCAAATTCCAATTTCGGAAGATGGTTTTATATATATATATATATATATATATATATATATATATATATATATATATATATATATATATATACACACATATATATATATATACACACACATATATACACACACATATATATATATATATAATATATAATATATATATATATATATATATATATATATAATATTTCTTTCTATTCTGTTCTACTGTTCTATTGTTTTTCTATTCTATTCTTTTCTATTAGAATTTGATTTCATTCTATTTCTATATAACTATTTTCCGAAATTCGAATTTTGTATAGAATGAATTTGAATTCAAATAGAAAAGATCAGAATATAATAGAAAATAATAGAAAAACAATAGAACAGAATAGAAAAAATAGTATATATATATATATATATATATATATATATATATATATATATAAAACCATCTTCCAAAATTCGAATTTCGTATAAAATGAATTTGAATAGAAAAGATTAAAATAGAGTAGAAAGAATAGACTAGAAAAACAATAGAACAGAATAGAATAAGATATAATATATATATTATATTTTATTCTGTTCTGTTCTATTGTTTTTCTAGTCTATTCTTTTCTATTCAAATTCAAATTCATTCTATACGAAATTCGAATTTCAGAAGCCATCTTCCGAAATTCGAATTTCATATAGAATGAATTCAAATTCGAATAGAAAAGTTTAGAATAGAATAAAAAAGAATAGCATAGAAAAACAATGAAACAGAATAGAAAAAAATATAATATATATATATTATATTTTATTCTCTTCTGTTCTATTGTTTTTCTAGTCTATTCTATTTCTATTATTTTCTATTCTAATCTTTTCTATTCAAATTCGAATTCATTCTATATGAAATTCTAATTTTAGAAGCCATCTTCCGAAATTCGAATTTCGCATAGAATTAATTCAAATTCGAATAGAAAAGTTTAGAATAGAATAGAAAAGAATAGCATAGAAAAACAATGGAACAGAATAGAAAAAAAATATAATATATATATTTAACCATCTTCCAAAATTGGAATTTGGTACAGAATGAATTCGAATTCAAATAGAAAAGATTAGAATATAATATATTATATTTTTTTCTATTCTGTTCTATTGTTTTTCTATGCTATTCTTTTATACTTTCTATTCTATCCTAATCTTTTCTATTGGAATTCGATTTCATTCTATACGAATTTCAAATTTCGCAAAATGGTTATATATAGTTTACTTTTTCAAATTCAGTTATTGTTTTTTTCGAATGCGGTAGAATTTTTTCGAATTTTATAGTTTTTTTCGAATGTGGTAGAAATTTTTCGAATTTGACAGTTTTTTCGAATGTGGTAGAATTTTTTCGAATTTGATATTTTTTTCGAATGTAGTAAAATTTTTTTTGAATTTGATAGTTTTTTTCGAATGTGGTAGAATTTTTTCGAATTTGACAGTTTTTTCGAATGTGGTAGAATTTTTTCGAATTTGATAGGTTTTTTTCAAATGTGGTAGAATTTTTTTCGAATTTAACAGTTTTTTCGAATGTGGTAGAATTTTTTCGAATTTGATAGTTTTTTTCGAATGTGGTAGAATTTTTTCAAATTTGATAGCTTGTTCGAATGTGGTAGAATTTTTTCGAATTTGACAGCTTTTTTCGAATGTGTTAGAATTTTTTCGAATTTGATAGTTTTTTTTCGAATACGGTCGAATTTTTTCGAATGCGGTCGAATTTTTTTCGAATTCGAATACGAAACGAAACGAATTCCGAAAACGAATGTAATGAATGCAACGAATTTAACTAAACGAATTTAGTTAAATAACGAATTGAAACGAAACTAAACTAAACGAATTTTTTCATCCTGCACATGTCTAGAAAGGCCCAGTACCAGTGCTGCCGCCAGCAATAGGCCCCAGGAACAAAGGCCCAGTACCAGTGCTGCCACCAGAGATGGGCCCCGCGCACAAATGCCCAGTACCAGTGCTGCCACTAGAGATAGGCCCCTCGCACAAATGCCCAGTACCAGTGCTGCCACATCACACCTGAGTTCCAGCACAGGAAATTCAACTCCCCCAACTACTGGAGTGTCACGTCCCCCAAGAGCCAGGGCCGCTACCTATATGCCAGATGGTCTTGCCAACCCAACATGGCTGCCTTCCAACTCGGGATCACCAAATATTCCCCCTTTCACAGCACAGCCAGGTGTGCAGGCCAACACCCAAAATTTTACAGAGATCAATTTTTTTCACCTGTTTTTGCCCGACACTTTTCTGCAGTTCATTGTGGACCAGACAAATTTGTATGCCCAGCAGTATATTGCCAGCAACCCCCAATCATCTTATGCCCGTCCGTTTGAGTGGAGAGATTTGAATTTGGAGGAGTTCAAATTGTTTTTGGGCCTCACCCTAAATATGGGGCTTACAAAAAAAAATGAAGGACATACCTATTGGTCCACCCACCCCATCCACCATATGCCCATGTATTCTAACGCTATGTCCAGGTCCCGATATGAGATGATTATGAGATTCTTTCATTTTAACAACAACACCCAGTGCCCTCCCCGCAATCATCCAAATTCAGATAAGCTGTACAAGATTCGCCCACTAATAAATTCATTTTCCCAACGATTTGCAGAACTTTATGTCCCCGAGAAGAATATATGTGTGGATGAGTCCCTGGTACCATTTTCAGGCCGGCTAGGAATAAAACAGTATATTCCTAGCAAAAAGGCCAAATATGGAGTCAAATTTTACAAGCTGTGTGAGAGAGCCACGGGATATCTATATGCATTCCGCATATATGAGGGAAGAGATTCCCAGCTCCAGCCCCCTGAGTGCCCGGCCTACATGGGCACAACTGGAAAAATTGTATGGGACCTGGCTTACCCACTTCTAAAAAAAGGCTATCATATATACCTGGACAACTTTTATACCAGCCTGCCCCTTTTCAGACACCTATATATTGAAAAAACCCTGGCCTGCGGAAATTCAAGAAAAAATAGGAAGGGCTTCCCACAATCCATTGTGAACAAAAGGCTGAAAAAGGGGGAAAGAGCAACACTGAGATGTAATGAAGTGCTGGCCTTGAGGTGGAAGGATAATAGGAACATGCACATGATGTCCACCATTCATGATGACACTGCAGTTGTAGTTCAGCGAAGACGAGGTCCCATTGAAAAACCGACATGTGTCCAAGACTATAATCTCTACATGGGGGGGTGGATTTCAATGACCAAATGATTCAGCCCTATTTGTCAATAAGGAGGTCCCGATTCTGGTATAAGAAGGTAGCAATATATCTAATCCATTTGGCCATTTACAATTCCTACATAATCTACACAAAATCCACAGAAAACCCCGCCTCCTTCCTAAAATTCATAGAAGAAGTAGTCACGTCCCTCATCTATCCACAAAGACCCCTTCCAGAATTACCTCGTTCTGATGCTGTTAGCCGACTTCATGAACGCCACTTCCTGTACACAATTCCACCATCGGAAGCAGGCCGAAGACGGCAAAAAAAATGTCGTGTGTGCAGCAGAAGAGGTTTTCGAAAAGATACAAGCTACCATTGTCCCCAGTGTCCCTCCCAACCTGGCCTTTGCATTGGTGAATGCTTCGAACTGTATCATACATCCCCATGTTATTAGCCCATATTTTCCCCATTTTCGCTGATCATTTTCCATGCTTCCCCAAAATAACCATGCCACTGCCTTCAATGTGAACTGACCCTGGCCTGCTTTTTGACTATGCCTCTGCCTACCGTTTGGACTGCTTCCACATGAACTGACCCTGGCCTGTTTTGACTATGCCTCTGCCCACCGTTTGGACTGCTTGCTCGTGAACTGACCCTGGCCTGTTTTGTGACTACTCTTCTGCCTACCGCTTGGACTGCTTGCACGTTAACTGACCCTGGCTTGTTTTATGGACTATGCTTTTGCCTACCACTTGGACTGATCTGTTGCCCTGCTACTATAGTACACAGGGGTCTCACATATGTGAGGGGCTCCAGAATAGTTTTTCCGGATGGAGATAACAATTTTTTTTGTTTTCTCCCGGTTTTGTAATTTCCGGATTAGGGTCTGAAGTCCGGAGGCTTCATAGAGATTTGGGTGGGTCGAAGCCTCTACCCCTGTGCCCCTGTGCACAGGTCTTACCCGATTGCGGCCCTCAGCCTTCTGCTGACTTACTGCCATCATGCCTTTGCCTGCCGCATGAACGGACCACACATCTGCCTGCTACCTGGACTATGCAAATAATTCGCTGTAGCAAGAGGCAGTATGTTTATGAAGGGCTGGAGAGCGGTACAATAATGTGTGTCTGCAGATAACAGTGTACCAGGACCAATATTATGGCTGTGCTGGCTGTCTCTGCCTGGACAATTCCTATGGACTGTGCTGTGCCGACTATAGACAATATTCCTGCCTGCTGCCTGGATAGTTATTGCTGTCGCTAAGCACATCCCTGACTGCTGCCTGGACCAGTGCTCTCTTCTGTGGACACTACTAAAAGCACAGGTAATACTTTTTTTTTATCCTTTCCGCAATAGAATTTATTTTGGATTGTAATTCTTGGTATGTACATGCTATGTGTTAGAAATATGAAGGGCCTTCAAAAATGATAGGTTGCCAGGAAATTATCTATGTAATGTATGCTCCTAGAACGCCTGATGGTGCTACTTGGATGTTGGGCCACTGTATGTGGCCAAGCTGTGTAAAAGTCTCACACATGTGGTATCCCCATACTCAGGGGGAGTAGCAGAATGTATTTTGGGGTGTCATTTTTGCTATGTGTTGGAAATATCTTATAATTGGACAACTTTGTGTAAAAAAAATGCGTTTTTATTTTTTTTCCACATTTTCCAAAAACTTCTGGAAAAAAAATAACCGTTCAAAAGACTCATTATGCCTCATAGATTATACATTGGGGTGTTTGCTTTCCAAAATGGGGTCATTTTGTGAGCAATTCCTTTGTCCTGGTGCTCCAGGGCCTTCAAAAGTGTAATAGGTGGTTGAGAAATGAGATGTGCAATTTATGCTTGTAGATCGCCTGATGGTGCTACTTCAATGTTGGGCCTTTGTATGTGGCCAGGCTGTGTAAAAGTCCCGCACATGTGGTATCGCCATACTCAGGAGGAGTAGCAGAATGTATTTTGGGGTGTCATTTTTGCTATGTATTTGCTATGTGTTGGAAATATCTTATAAATGGACAACTTTGTGTAAAAAAAAAAAAGTTTTCATTTTTTTTCCACATTTTCCAAAAACATCTGGTAAAAAAATAACCATTCAAAAGACTCATTATGCCTCATAGATTATACATTGGGGTGTTTGCTTTCCAAAATGGGGTAATTTTGTGGGCAATTCCTTTGTCCTGGTGCTCCAGGGCCTTCAAAAGTGTAATAGGTGGTTGAGAAATGAGATGTGCAATTTATGCTCGTAGATCGCCTGATGGTGAGACTTCAATGTTGGGCCTTTGTATGTGGCCAGGCTGTGTAAAAGTCCCACACATGTGGTATCGCCATACTCAGGAGGAGTAGCAGAATGTATTTTGGGGTGTCATTTTTGCTATGTATTTGCTATGTGTTGGAAATATCTTATAAACGGACAACTTTGTGTAAAAAAAATGCGTTTTCATTTTTTTTCCACATTTTCCAAAAACATCTGGTAAAAAAATAACCGTTCAAAAGACTCATTATGCCTCATAGATTATACATTGGGGTGTTTGCTTTCCAAAATGGGGTCATTTTGTGGGCAATTCCTTTGTCCTGGTGCTCCAGGGCCTTCAAAAGTGTAATAGGTGGTTGAGAAATGAGATGTGCAATTTATGCTCGTAGATCGCCTGATGGTGCTACTTCAATGTTGGGCCTTTGTATGTGGCCAGGCTGTGTAAAAGTCCCACACATGTGGTATCGCCATACTCAGGAGGAGTAGAAGAATGTATTTTGGGGTGTCATTTTTGCTATGTATTTGCTATGTGTTGGAAATATCTTATAAATGGACAACTTTGTGTAAAAAAAAATGCGTTTTCATTTTTTTTCCACATTTTCCAAAAACATCTGGAAAAAAAATAACCGTTCAAAAGACTCATTATGCCTCATAAATTATACATTGGGGTGTTTGCTTTCCAAAATGGGGTCATTTTGTGGGCAATTCCTTTGTCCTGGTGCTCCAGGGCCTTCAAAAGTGTAATAGGTGGTTGAGAAATGAGATGTGCAATTTATGCTCGTAGATCGCCTGATGGTGCTACTTCAATGTTGGGCCTTTGTATGTGGCCAGGCTGTGTAAAAGTCCCACACATGTGGTATCGCCATACTCAGGAGGAGTAGCAGAATGTATTTTGGGGTGTCATTTTTGCTATGTATTTGCTATGTGTTGGAAATATCTTATAAATGGACAACTTTGTGTAAAAAAAATGCGTTTTCATTTTTTTCCCACATTTTCCAAAAACATCTGGTAAAAAAATAACCGTTCAAAAGACTCATTATGCCTCATAGATTATACATTGGGGTATTTGCTTTCCAAAATGGGGTCATTTTGTGAGCAATTCCTTTGTCCTGGTGCTCCAGGGCCTTCAAAAGTGTAATAAGTGGTTGAGAAATGAGATGTGCAATTTATGCTCGTAGATCGCCTGATGGTGCGACTTCAATGTTGGGCCTTTGTATGTGGCCAGGCTGTGTAAAAGTCCCACACATGTGGTATTGCCATACTCAGGAGGAGTAGCAGAATGTATTTTGGGGTGTCATTTTTGCTATGTATTTGCTATGTGTTGGAAATATCTTATAAATGGACAACTTTGTGTAAAAAAAAATGCGTTTTCATTTTTTTTCCACATTTTCCAAAAACATCTGGTAAAAAAATAACCGTTCAAAAGACTCATTATGCCTCATAGATTATACATTGGGGTGTTTGCTTTCCAAAATGGGATCATTTTGTGGGCAATTCCTTTGTCCTGGTGCTCCAGGGCCTTCAAAAGTGTAATAGGTGGTTGAGAAATGAGATGTGCAATTTATGCTCGTAGATCGCCTGATGGTGCGACTTCAATGTTGGGCCTTTGTATGTGGCCAGGCTGTGTAAAAGTCCCACACATGTGGTATTGCCATACTCAGGAGGAGTAGCAGAATGTATTTTGGGGTGTCATTTTTGCTATGTATTTGCTATGTGTTGGAAATATCTTATAAATGGACAGCTTTGTGTAAAAAAAAATGCGTTTTCATTTTTTTTCCACATTTTCCAAAAACATCTGGTAAAAAAATAACCGTTCAAAAGACTCATTATGCCTCATAGATTATACATTGGGGTGTTTGCTTTCCAAAATGGGATCATTTTGTGGGCAATTCCTTTGTCCTAGTGCTCCAGGGCCTTCAAAAGTGTAATAGGTGGTTGAGAAATGAGATGTGCAATTTATGCTCGTAGATCGCCTGATGGTGCGACTTCAATGTTGGGCCTTTGTATGTGGCCAGGCTGTGTAAAAGTCCCACACATGTGGTATCGCCATACTCAGGAGGAGTAGCAGAATGTATTTTGGGGTGTCATTTTTGCTATGTATTTGCTATGTGTTGGAAATATCTTATAAATGGACAACTTTGTGTAAAAAAAATGCGTTTTCATTTTTTTCCCACATTTTCCAAAAACATCTGGTAAAAAAATAACCGTTCAAAAGACTCATTATGCCTCATAGATTATACATTGGGGTGTTTGCTTTCCAAAATGGGGTCATTTTGTGGGCAATTCCTTTGTCCTGGTGCTCCAGGGCCTTCAAAAGTGTAATAGGTGGTTGAGAAATGAGATGTGCAATTTATGCTCGTAGATCGCCTGATGGTGTGACTTCAATGTTGGGCCTTTGTATGTGGCCAGGCTGTGTAAAAGTCCCACACATGTGGTATCCCCATACTCGGTAAGAGTAGCAGAATGTATTTTGGGGTGTAATTTGTTGTATGCATATGCTCTGTGAGAGAAATAACCAGTTAATATGAAAATTTTGAAAAAAAAAAAAAAAAAAATCTTCCTTTTGCAAAGAATTGTGGGAAAAAATTACACCTTAAAAAAACTCACCATGCTACTTACTTAATACCTTGGAATGTCTACTTTCTAAAAAGGGGTCATTTGGGGGGTATTTGTACTTTTCTGACCTGTTAGTACCTCAAGAAATGACATTCACCTGATGTACTGAAGGCCTGATCAGATGTTTTCAATTTTCAGTGATTGGCACCATAGTTTGTAGACTCTATAACTTTCACAAAGACCAAATAATATACACTAATTTGGGTTATTTTTACCAAAGATATATAGCAGTATAATTTGTGGCCAAAATTTATGAAGAAAAATTACTAATTTGCTAAATTTTATGACAAAAACAAAGAAAAAGGCAATTTTTCACAAAATTTACGGCTTTTTTTATTTATAGCACAAAAAATAAAAAACCCATTAGTGATTAAATACCACCAAAAGAAAGCTCTATTTGTGTGAAAAAAAGGACACAAATTTCATTTGAGTACAGTGTTGCATGACTGAGTAATAGTCATTCAAAGTGTGAGAGCACCGAAAGCTGAAAATTGGTCTGGGCAGGAAGGGGGTTTAAGTGCCCTGTATTGAGGTGGTTATTATTATTAATTTGTTACGTTCCATCGGTTTAGATAAAGCATCCGGCATTTCGGATAATTCTTAACTTCGGATAAATTCATATTCGTTACATTCACTAAGGCCGCGTACACACGAGCGGACTTTTCAGCAACAAAAGTCCGACGGCCATTCCGGCAGACTTTCGTAAGACTTTCCGACGGACTTCCGACGGACTTTTGAACGAACGGGCTTGCCTACACACGATCTCACCAAAGTCCGACGGATTCGTACATGATGACGTACTACCGGACTAAAATAAGGAAGTTGATAGCCAGTAGCCAATAGCTGCCCTAGCGTGGGTTTTTGTCCATCGGACTAGCATATAGACGAGCGGATTTTTCGACCGGACGGAAAGATTTGAAGCATGTTTCAAATCTAAAGTCCGTCAGATTTTCGACTGGAAAAGTCTGCTGAAGGTCTAATGAAGCCCACACACGATCGGATTGTCCGCCGGACCAGTCCGGTTCTAAAGTCCGCTCGTGTGTACGCTGCATAACAGCCAAATTTGAAATGAAATTCCAATACTTAGAATTTAATAGTTAGTAATAGTTAAGTTATTATTAGTTAGTTATTATTTCAGATTTTCTCATTTTCGGGTTTTCGGATTTTCGAATTTTGAACTTCCAAACTTCTGAATTTTCGAATTTCCAAACTTCCGAATTTTCGAATTTACGAATTTTGTTGAAATTCGTTAAAAAATGAATTTGGAGCAAAACGAATTGCACACGTTTAGTTCTAAGACAGTGACTTGGACGTGACTGAAACCATAGCCAGCCAGGGAACTAGTAGCATTGGAAGGGCTGAAATCACTTGTCTCAGTAGAGTTTTGCTTTAAGAGTTTGCCTTTCTTTTTCATATGACCTAACTTAGTCTTTGTGTATTTTACTGCAGATTAAATATAATAAACTCTTATCCAAATTATTGTCACCTATTTAACGGCTCACTGGGTTTATTGCTTCTTTTTTTACATTTCCATCAGAACTCTTATAGTAATGCCCTGTAATAAAACTTAAAGAACAAGACAAAATGATAAAACAACATCTGTGTGCTGTTCTAATGCTGCTCTATGTCTTCCTGGTCGGTGTTTATTGGAGTTCCGCACTTTATATATGCTCAGTGCTATAAGCCATATGTCTGATGATCATTTTAATATCCTCAATGGAAGCATACAAAGAAATGGAAATGTTTCCTGACAATGATGTTTACGTGAGAATTTAAAGGAACAGTTTACACCAACAAGATCATTTTTTCTTGATATAGAATGCCTTTTCTGCAGCACTTTACAGTGAACATACAGTAGCATTGTCCACATTTGTCTCTGCTGCATAAGAAACTTACAAATTAACTACTACTACTACTAGAGTCATGTTCAACAATTTACATAGTAGGTTGTGATTTTAGGGGTACCACATCCATATAATAATGGTCCTGCTTTGTTTTCCCCACCCAGTGCCCATTAATGAAATTAATAAAATGTTAAAAAGTTGTAATATGGTATTAAAAAACATTTTTGATTGTATAAAATTTTGGTTGGGTATCTTAAAAGTCTGTCATTCTGGTTATCCCCACCTTTAACTAATACTACTAGAGTTGTACATGTTTACAGAGATGACACTATTGACATGGGTCACCAATGACAAGACATTGCTTATGTCAGTGGTTGTCGGGGCTGGGCTCAGCCCTTCCTTCTATGAGCTGGCCGCTCAGCTGTCGGCTAATTTCCAGCTCCTATCTCTCCACAGTTACTCAGCTGTTGATGATATCCTGCTCGTCAGTCCTGCCTACTTAAGCCGTCCAGTCCAGAGGAGCTCTGCCTTCGCCTTGGTCAACATCACAGAAATGATCTCCTGCGATCTTGTTCAAGACGTGCTTTGCTGACATTGCTTCTGGCTCCAGATCCTGCTTGCTGTTCTACTACATTGATCCCTGACGTTTGGCTTGTCTGACTATCCGTTCCGGTTACTGAACTTTGGCTATGTTTTGACTATGTTTGTTCTTTTTACTTTTATTATTGAACAAGTGTGATTTAACTGTACTTCTGTCTTGGCCTGATTTCATAGTTTCTGACAATGGTGTCACCTCCGTAAACATTTTGTAGCCTGCTGTGGATGTTGGACAGTCTGGACGCCTCCTTTGTCAAGAACTCAGTGATGACTGGTTGCTTCTGCTTGTAATCCATTATTTTCCTGCGATGATAAAGATAAAGAAGAATAAATAAAGAGGAAGTGTGAAGTTTGAACAACCTATGTAAGTTAATTCAAAAATAAGGCAAATTTTTTAATTACTTTTGGTACAGACATTGTATTATTATTATTATTATTATCATTATTTTAATTATGTACCTTCACGTCGATGTTGACTTCCAGTAGCCCGATGTCTTCCCCGATGTTGTAAAGCACTGCACAAACTGTTGGCGCTATATAAATCCTGTATAATAATAAAAAATAATAATAGTAGCCATATGGGCAGTGTTTCACCAGTATGATCCGTCTTCCATATTGGTTTTCAAAATGATATGTTCATAATTGCTGTAACTGTATCCATCCAACTTATTCCTGGTCATTCTCTTCTTCTTTCTTTGTCCAACTTTTCTAGTGAGGCGATGCACTGACAATACATTATTAGCCTAGTCATCCGGGCTTCTAGTGAAAGGGTAGGCTTTGTTGAAGGGTCCATTTGGTTGTTTTTCCTGCCATCCATAATATACTTATTAATTCTATGCCAACACCAAAATTCAAAGACTTCAATACTTTTACTATCCTGCTTCTTCATTGTCCGGTTTCACATCCATAGAGAGTGACAGAAAATACCAATGGATGATTCTGATTTTTGTACTTAGAGGTACTTCAGTACCTTTAAAGATATTTTTCAGGCCTTTTCTCATTGCTTTTAAAAGTATTAGTCAGCATTATATTTTTTGACAGCTGTTATACAGGTACATGGAGTGTTGCTCATTCAATATGTTCTTTATTCTGTGTCTGCATCACAACATTTTGTTTTCTTTATTTATTAGACAAATTGTTAAACGTATATTCGCCGGTATAAAAATCCCAGACGAAGGGCTTGGACCTGAAACGTGTACCGAAGACTCTTCTCGGATTACTGGAGTGAATTTGGACAACATGTGTAAACATTATTTATGTACTTTGAAATATTTGCAATGGCTATGCAATGTATTCTTGTTCTATGGGGTTTTATAGATCACCACTTATGTGAGTGATTATATTTTTATTCTAATAAATATTGGTTTTATATAACTTTGGTGGTCTTGTTGCCATTTAAAATCCCATCTGAGGTGGAATTTCACTTTTTTTTGATACCCAGGGATGTGGCAACTGTTGTAATATGTTCGCAGATTTATGTGGGAGATTATATTATTATACATATGTACACACAGAGTACAATATTGACCAGGCCAGAATTCAGTTGACAATGGTTGATTTGTCCGAGCCAACTGAGGGGACAGCTGAAGACCCTTTAAAGTGTTAATCTTATGCAAGTCTACCTAGGTGTGTGAGGTATGGCCTGTTAACCTAATTGAACATTTCAAAGGGTACATTGTTTAAAGGACCATAGAAGAAGTATTTATTGATGGTAATTAGACTTGAGGGGGTAACAATAAGATCAAAGAGTATTTTGGGTTGACCTAGCAGAAACTCCCTTCTAGTGTACTAGTATTTCAGGGGGGACTATTCAAGCTGGCAGTCAGTCCTGTCTGTGTGTGACTATGAAGGCGCAAATCTAGGAAAAATGGGACTCTAAATTATATTTACTCTGTTGGATTTTTGTCATCTGTGGACTTTGGATTTTGTTCTGTGTTGGAAGTCAATAAAGTGCATCTCTCTGGAAGAATTGGGTTGCTGCGGAAGAGTACTTACATCATCATTATAATAATTACTAATTAATTATCTACCTACTATATAATATATCACTACAGCAACCACCAACCATGTTTTGATATGATGGAATCAGTTAAATATTATACAGATACATCAACATACCTACAGGAATAGGAGAGGTTGAAGGCGCTGGATCCAAACTTGGTTTAGTTTCTCAGGGTAAGGATAAAACCATACTATAGAGAGAAATAACTTTGGTTAGGCAGCCTTCTAATACAGAGGGGCATCAGGGATGCCAAAGATGAATACAGTAAGATGTAGAAAAAACGAGAGCACTGCACTAAAGGTTAGGAGCCTTTCACACAACCAGTTGTTGGAGGAGGAGAGGAACAAAACAGCCAGGTACTCTTCAGTTCAATCACCCTCGATTTACCCTTATATGCATGAGGGGTCGCAGGGGTCGTGACTGTGACCCCGCCTCTAGCTCCAGGGAGCCCGCATTTCTCTGCTGTCATATTTCATTTTCCCCACAAAATCCCGGAGCTGAAGCCCAGCTCTGATCCGCCTTGTGTCCCCCAGGGCCCCAGCCAAGCTCTATAATCCAGTATGCAGTTGTTCTCCCCGGTCCACACTCGTCTTCCACTCTCATTGGCTGGGGAGAAGCCATGTGGGCCTTCATTTCCTGAAAAGAGTGGAGGACTGAAAGCAGCATAGGACAAAGAAGCATGGGAACATGTTGACAATAGTGGGGGAGAGAGTCAGCTGCCTGCCTGTCACGAGTAGGGATGAGCCCGCGGTTTAAGTCGAATGTAAGTCCGACTCGAACATCGGGTGTTCGTTTGTTCTAAAACTAACTGAACGTATGGGGCGTTCGCAGGAAATTTGAGTGCCGCGGAACGCCCCATAAGGCACTGCGAGATCACAGCGCATTGCTGTATGATGATTGGCCAAAGCATGCACCTGACCTGCATGCTTTGGCCAATCACAGCGCACTCTGCTGGGAGCCATAATTAGCCAAAGGAAGGGTGCCTTTGATAGTGAGATTTATAACAGCTTTGCTTCCTTTACTAATGAGCTGTAATTGGCTCACAGCTTTCACATGGTATCTAGGCCAATCACAGCACTTGTGCCATGTGATTAGTTGTAGCTATTTACAGATCACTAGTATTCAGGGATGTCATGAATTTAACCCATTCATGTCAGTTCAAAGCAAAAAAATCCCTAATCACCCCTTAGAGTAGTACAATGTTACTATGGTGGACTAACTGTTAAATAATATTATTTTTTTTTTTTTAAATATCTTGGCGCATAATGGAAAGATCTTCACTCGCAGTGGAAGGCGGGTGGTAGTGGGGGGCCCCAGCTCAACTTTTGCATCAGGGCCCACAAGCTTCAAGCTACACCTCTGCCCTTGTGCAGTAGACCCCGCCCACATCCTGGTTCCTTGTTTGCTGACGATATACATTTGATGGGGTAATTATGAATACCCAATATTATACAAAATTTCCAATTTTCCCTCAACCCAAGCCTAATCTTTGACCCAAATCTAACCCTTAAACTAACCCAACCCCCTCAATTTTTGGTGAAGTAAAACCAAACCCTCAAGCAATATTAAAGGAGTCCCCAACATACGTCCAACCTAGCCAACAAACAAAACAAAAAAAATCTAAACTACCCAGGTTAAGAAGAGGCTTTTGCTGCATACAATTACAAATACATGTTAAAGTGGTGTTCCGCCTGAAATTATACTTTTTAAATAAAAATACCCCTATAATACACAAGCTTAATGTACTCTAGTGAAGTTAGTCTGTAAACCAAGGTCTGTTTTGTTAGTTTATAGCAGTAGTTTGTTATTTTATAAACTTACAGCAGGCCGTGGCCATCTTAAGTGTGGGCATCTGAAGCCAGACTGTATTTCTTCCTGGATCTCATCCTTGCAGATCTCGCACATGCTCAGTGCAGCGCAAGCAGTGTAATAGGTTTCAGGTCAAGTTTCCATAGCAATGGCAGTGTCAGAGGAAGTTGCCGCCCCTTCCCAGAAGGCATTGCAAACAGGAAATGATGCGATGGGCCGCGGCCAGGGAGGAGGAAGTGAAAAATGAATACAGCAGATATACAGTAGGTGCTGGGAAAAAAAATACAAAAATATCCAATTTGTTTACAGTGTACAGTTTAGTGAGGGATGCTGAAGAGTTGTAAAAGTGGGTGGAACTCCACTTTAAAGCCACACAGTCACACGAAGGCACATCCATACAGTGTGGTCCCCAACTCAAGACTAACCCAAGTCACCTGAATGCTAACATCCAATCGGAACCTACTACATATTAAGTTTACTTTGGGTCCATTGGTCCACCCAAAAAACAAAAATAATAATAATAATAATTATATTAATATTGTAAAACCTCTATTTCCGAGCAAGGGCCTCCGTAGTACCACCATCTAACGTCTTGTTTTCTCTGTTTTCTGCTATTAAAGAGACAATCTATTTGCAGAGAAGGCTGTGATTGACTTTGCCTGCCCCTTGCAGCCGTTTAGAGCCTCCGCCAAGCAAAGGTCTGATCCTTCATTGCAGCTAAAGCTGCATGGGTGATTTTTTCACTTAGCCAGCAGGCTGAACAAAAAAGTGAATGGATCCCTCCATCCACACAAGCCAGGTGGATGAAGTAATCTCCCACCATTGAGACATTTTATTCTGACAGCAGGACTGTCAGAATACACTCATCAACAACTAATTGGCAAAAAATTTTCAACGTTCTTGTTTGACAGAAATCAATCTGACGATCGACTTCTGTTGAACAGGAATACCCACCTATGAATTGGCACTCTTTCATCCCCTGCTGAACCAGCCGAATTTCAATCCATCTACAGCCAGCTTAACAGAGGAAACACTGAGATAGAGAGAGTAAATGTTAGGTAATGTATTTATTTTCTTGAAGAGATTTCTAGAAATTTACCATACTATGGAAACACAAATACATTCAATAGATCCCTGATGTCTCCATTAAGAGTACCTGCCATTGCTCAAAGTTACAATAATGCTAAATGTAAAAAAATAATAATAATAAAAAAAAAATAAATAATAATTAAAAAAACATAAAAAAGTGTAAGAGAACTTCTCCACCTATTCTTAAGTCTCATACACACGATCGGATTTTCCGAGGGGAAATGTGTGATGACAGGCTGTCATGCAAATCCGACCATTTGTACGCTCCATCGGACAATTGTTGGCCAACTTTCCGCAGACAAATGTTGGATGGCATGTTTATAAATTCTCCATGGACAAATGTGTGTTTTCGGATTTTCCGAGCGTGTGTACACAAGTCCATCGGACAAAAGTCCAAAGTAAAAACACGCATGCTCGGAAGCAAGGACGTGCCAGAAGCGGTCAGTCTTGTAAACTAGCGCTCATAATGGAGAATTAACATTCGTGACGCGGCAAATTATGAAATGTCGAAATGCAGCGCACAATTCTCTTCTTTAATGGGATAATAATGAAGCTGCTTTGATGGTGATACTGATAGAGTCCTGCCAAACGTATTTTAAGCCTTTTTTTTTCTAATGATATCAAGAATAATATTATTATGCTTGTTTTTTTTTTTTTTTGTTTTTTTGGGGGGGGGGCAAGTTATCACAACACCATTATCCCATAGTTTTTATGATCAAAACTACAACTATACAATACAACTAAATACAACTATATCCCTTGTCAATTTTTCATTGTATTTTTTTTAAATGTAACTGCCTACTACCAAACTGTCATTTGAAGTAAAACACATAGCCAAGTATTATTCTACACAATTTTTTGTTGTGCATTAAAGAAAGAAAACAAATAAAATTAGACATGCTATCTGCCAATAGAACTTAACCAAAAAGTGCATTCTATGCATCCAAAAATATAGAAAATATAACAAATCAAATCATTATTCAACCAAAAAAATGTCAAAGCAATAACTCCAAGGCCAATAATAACGATTCCGCAACATGGCTGGTTGACGAACGGCCGTTCAGAAACTAACTGAAAATCACGAAATGAAAAGTGAGAATCAACACTCACCAAACTTCTACTAACACGAAATTAGCAGAAGGAGCCCAAAGGGTGGTGCTAAAGAACTGAAAAACCACGTAGTACGTCTAGTGCGTTCGTAAGACCACTTTCACCCTGGAGGCCTTTTTTAGGCGCTACAGTGCTAAAAATAGTGCCTGCATAGCTCCTCAAAAAAGCATCAGCTGCAAACCCAGTGTGAAAGCCCGAGTGCTTTTACACTGGGGCGCTGCGCTGGCAGGGCGTCACAAAAAGTCCTTCCAGCAGCTTCTTTGCAGCGGCGTAGGAGCGGCGGAGGAGCGGCGAATACACCGCTTCTCCACCGCTCCTCCACCGCTCCTGACCATTGAAAAGAATTGGGCAGCGCCGCCATACCGCCGGCAAAGCGCTGCTGCAGCTGCATTTTGCGGGCAGATTTAACTCTTTTTTGGCCACTAACAGTTGTTAAAGCCGCCCCGCTAGCGGCCGAATAGCGCCGCTAAAACGACGGTAAAGCGGTGCTAAAAATAACACCGCTTTACCACCGAAGCCCGGGTGCTTTCAGTGTGAAAGCACTCTAATTGTTGGACAACAATTGTGTGGCCGTGCGTATGCAGGACAAGTTTGGGCCAACGCCCTACGGACAAAAGTCCACGGTTTTGTTGGCCAACAATCCGATCGTGTGTACGAGGCTTTACACTCAAATGCAAATGGGTGCATAGGTGAGGCATGCAAATGATTGCACCACACATGTGAGTTATTTCAGATGGCCCTAATTTCAGATGTTTTTTTTTTTTCCTTTCAGCCCATACAATATTATTATTATTTTTTTCTTCATTCAATCTCCAGGTTGAATGAAAAAAAAGCAAAAAAAAAACGGTTCCCCCATCTACACATTCAAAGTAGATGGAGAAATCACTACCGCTGATTTATTGTATTCTGACAGCAGGGAGACTTCAGAATACACTAATAAGTGCTGCCGGCTATAGCCTGAGACACTGATCAATCATGAAAAACTCAACAGGCTGGTTGTACAGAAGTTGATCAATGGATTGATTTCTGTACAACCACCCTGCGCATACCTGGATTGAAATTCAGCAGGTCCCTGCTGAAGCGACCAAATTTCAATCCCTGTATGGCCAGCATAAATCTAAACCGATAACGTGAAGGCTTTAACCTCTTGCTGACCAGCCGCCATTATTATACTGCGTCAGGTCGGCTCCATCCCGCGAATCACAGAAGCTGTATGTCGGTCCCTTTAACAGCTATAACAGGCATACCTCCCAACATTTTGAGATGGGAATGAGGGACACCTACCAGCAAACAGATGTAGGCATGGGACACGCCCCCTGCCACACCCCCTTAAAGGAGAATTAACCGAAGAAAAAGGTTAATTAAATCCACAAGGGCTTTTTTTTACCACTAATATTCCTTTATATTGGCTTTTAAAATGTACACATGCAGCAATTTAGATGAAAGGTTTAGCACTGGAAAACACTTTTTGAAAGATAAAAAGTGCATTTTATATTCAGCTATATAGATCAGACCAAAATGAGGGACAAATGAGGGGGAAAGAGGGACAGAGGGACATTGCTCCAAATCAGGGACAGTCCCTCCAAATCAGGGACAGTTGGGAGCTATAGTTGGGAGCTATGTAACAGGCCCCTACTGCACGGCAGGGGAGCTGATGCGTGATGTCCGCCGGCCACCCGCGATCGTTCCTCAGAGAGCCAGAACGGGGATCTGTCAAAGTAAACAAACAGATCCCCGTTCTGACAGAGGAAGAAATGAGTGATCAGCTGTTTCTAGTGATCAGGAACAGCGATCTCTCTCTACTCCCAGCCAGTTCCCTCCACCCACAGTTAGAAACATCTCCCAGGGAACAGATTTAACCCCTTGATCGCCCCCTAGTGTTAACCCCTTCCCTGCCAGTGTCATTTATATAGTAATCAGTGCATTTTTATAGCACTGATCGCTGTATAAATGTCAATGGTCCCAAAAAAGTGTCAAAAGTGTCCAATCTGTCCACCGCAATGTCGCAGTCCTGCTAAAAGTCGCTGATCACCGCCATTGCTAGTAAAAAAAATAATTAATAATAAAAATTACACAAGTGAAAATCGTTTCATAACAAATCGAAATTCGGCCGAATTTTTCATCTTTCAGACATTCAGATGCATCCGAATAAAAAAATAACGAATTTCAACTAATATGAAAGAAATTATAGCTGATATAACAAATGAATTCGACACGATTCAGTAATTCGTTAACAGTCTAATGAAACAAAAGGTCAACTCAAAGTAAATCTTACTGTCCAATCAGCTGATTAATTTTGTGCTGGAGGTTGGATTACTGGCAAAGTGCATTCCTGAGAACTGAGTGAGAAGGGTGTTGTATTGTATATGAGCAGAGGAGAAGAGATATAGTCATTGTGTGTGCTAATGGATTCAATAAACAAATGACTTTCCACACTACGAATCATTATCACGAATATAAATACATACATAAAATATCGAATTTCAACTAATATGAAAGAAATTATAGCGGATATAACGAATGAATTTGACACAATACGCGATTCAGTATAATGAATATCAACACTCTATGCATAATAACGAATTATCCGAAAAGGAATTAACGTAACATAACGAATATAACAGAACGAAATTATGTATTTTACGAATGACAACAAACCGAAACAAGATGAAATTTCCCATTGCTAATAAAAATGGCATAAAACTATCCCTTATTTTGTAGACGCTATAACTTTTGCGCAAACCAATCAATATACGCTTATTGCGATTTTTTTTACCAAAAAGATGTAGAAGAATACATATTGGCCTAAACTAATGAAGAAATGTGTTTTTTTTTGGATATTTATTATAGCAAAAGTAAAAAATATTTTTTTTTTCAAAATTGTCGCTCTTTTTTGTTTATAGTGGAAAAAATAAAAACCGCAGAGGTGATCAAATACCACCAAAAGAAAGCTCTATTTGTGGGGAAAAAAGGACGTCAATTTTGTTTTGGTACAACGTTTCACGACCGTGCAATTGTCAGTTAAGCGACGCAGTGCCGAAGCTCAAAAAATGGCCTGGTCATTAAGGGGGGAGATCTTCCGGGGCTGAAGTGTTAAAGTGTCACTTGTGCACCATTTTAGGTACTGTAGTTTGTGGTCATTTCACAGGCGTGCACAATTTAAAATTTTGACATGTTTGGTATCTATGCAACATCGATGCAACATCATAATTTATATTTTACTGAAAACCAGGTATTATATTGAGTTTACGTGCATTTTAGTGTATTTTTTCCTGAAAATTTGCAATAGAAAAATGACTTTATGGTTGAACTAGATGGACTTGTGTCTTTTTTCAACCTGACTAACTATATAACTATGTAACTACGCAAATATCGTGCAACATAAAAAATTGCAATAGCCATCGTTTTATTCTCTAGGGGCCTCTGCTTTCATAAAGTACATAATATTTGTGTGTTCTAAGTAATTTTCTAGCAAAAAATTGAAAATTGTTTTAATGTGTATGTGAAAAATTTCAAAATTGCCCGAGACAGCAGGTGGGTAAAGCATAACAAAAATGGCAACTGCCCCAATCTATAGCTAGCTTCTAGAGCAAGGTGTATATGGAAAAGGGTTTGCACACAACTAACAAAACAAAATATATTTCCCAGCACACTTACCACCAAGCAGAAAAAAAAACAAAAAACACATACATACTTTAAATCGTTTCAACAATGTTTTCCTGGTCCATCAGAATAAGTTATGGTCCCCAAAATGACATCTTCAGACAAACTATTTCCACAGTTCTTGTCCTATCTCTTTAGTCACCTTGAGTTATTCATGTGGAACGGCTGTAAGGGATGGCATCATTTCAAGGAATTTGAGAGAAAAGACATGAAATTGGGGGACCTGTCAAAATGAGCAAATAAACTTGAATGAGCCATTTATGGAGGTCAGTAGAAGCACTCTTGACAAGTTGCCTTCACATTAATTGGTCATTTTGCTGCTTCTCGAAACTAACAGTAGCTGTTGAGTAAATGGCAATAAAAAGTGTTAAAGTTGTTTTTTTTTCCTTGTTTTTTTTGCACTTGAGGATATGAAATCCGTAATTCTCTTATCAGATGATAATTTAATGCATCCATGCGTGTTTATCATTAGCTGACTCTCATATAGTTGTTACAGTAGTGCAATTGTTTTGATTCCGTGAATATTGTATAATTCTACACACATTAGACATATCTGCCTGCAAACATACACCAATCAGCTATAACAATATGACCATTGACAGGTAAAATGAATAATACTAACCGTGTGAATAATATTAACAGTGGACGGTGTCAGCAGAGCAGTAGACAATGTCAGTAAGGCCGTGGATGGTGTCAGTAGGGCCGTGGATGGTGTCAGTAGGGCAGTGTCAGTAGAGCAGTGGACGGTGTCAGTAGAGCAGTGGACAATGTCAGTAGGGCAGTGGACGGTGTCAGTAGGGCAGTGGACGGTGTCAGTAGAGCAGTGGATGGTGTCAGTAGAACATGGATGGTGTCAGTAGAGCAGTAGGGCAGTGGATGGTGTCAGTAGGGCAGTGAATGGTGTCAGTAGAGCAGTGGATGGTGTTAGTAGGGCAGTGGATGGTGTCAGTAGAGCAGTGGATGGTGTCAGTAGAGCAGTGGATGGTGTCAGTAGGGCAGGGGATGGTGTTAGTAGGGCAGTGGATGGTGTCAGTAGAGCAGTGGATGGTGTCAGTAGAGCAGTGGATGGTGTCAGTAGGGCAGTGGATGGTGTTAGTAGGGCAGTGGATGGTGTCAGTAGAGCAGTGGATGGTGTCAGTAGAGCAGTGAATGGTGTCAGTAGAGCAGTAGGGCAGTGGATGGTGTCAGTAGGGTAGTGGACAATGTCAGTAGGGCAGTATCAGTAGAGCAGTGGACGGTGTCAGTGGGGCAGTGGGCAGTGTCAGTAGACAATGTCAGTAGGGCAGTGGATGGTGTCAGTAGGGCAGTGAATGGTGTCAGTAGAGCAGTGGATGGTGTCAGTAGAGCAGTGGATGGTGTCAGTAGAGCAGTGGATGGTGTCAGTAGGGCAGTGGACAATGTCAGTAGGGCAGTATCAGTAGAGCAGTGGACTGTGTGAGTGGGGCAGTGTCAGTAGACAATGTCAGTAGGGCAGTGGATGGTGTCAGTAGAGCAGTGGATGGTGTCAGTAGGGCAGTGGACAATGTCAGTAGGGCAGTGGACGGTGTCAGTAGGGCAGTGGATGGTGTCAGTAGAGCAGTGGATGGTGTCAGTAGAGCAGTGGATGGTGTCAGTAGAGCAGGGGATGGTGTCAGTAGAATAGTGGATGGTGTAAGTAGGGCAGTGGATAGTGTCAGTAGAGCAGTGGATGGTGTCAGTAGAGCAGTGGATGGTGTCAGTAGGGCAGTGGATGGTGTCAGTAGAGCAGTGGATGGTGTCAGTAGGGCAGTGGATGGTGTCAGTAGAGCAGTGGATGGTGTCAGTAGAGCAGTAGGGCAGTGGATGGTGTCAGTAGGGCAGTGGACAATGTCAGTAGGGCAGTATCAGTAGAGCAGTGGATGGTATCAGTGGGGCAGTGGGCAGTGTCAGTAGACAATGTCAGTAGGGCAGTGGATGGTGTCAATGGGGCAGTGGACAATGTCAGTAGGGCAGTGGACGGTGTCAGTAGGGCAGTGGATGGTGTTAGTAGATCAGTGGAAGGTGTCAGTAGGGCAGTGGATGGTGTCAGTAGGGCAGTATCAGTAGAGCAGTGGATGATGTCAGTGGGGCAGTGGGCAGTGTCAGTAGACAATGTCAGTAGGGCAGTGGATGGTGTCAGTAGAGCAGTGGATGGTGTCAGTAGGGCAGTGGATGGTGTCAGTAGGGCAGTGGACAATGTCAGTAGGGCAGTATCAGTAGAGCAGTGGACATTGTCAGCAGCGCAGTGGATAATGTTAGTGGAGCAGTGCATTGGTGTCAGTAGGGCAGTGGACAATGTCAGTAGGGCAGTGGATGGTGTCAGTAGGGCAGTATCAGTAGAGCAGTGTATGGTGTCAGTGGAGCAGTAGACGATGTCAGTAGGGCAGTGGATGGTGTGTCAGTAGGACAGTGGACAATGTCAGTAGGGCAGTATCAGTACAGCAGTGGACATTGTCAGTAGCGCAGTGGATAGAGTCAGTGGACCAGTGGATGGTGTCAGTAGAGCAGTGGACAATGTTAGTAGGGCAGTGAACGATGTCTGTAGATTTTTATTATTATTTTTATATATATTTTTTTATTTTTTTACAGCCTTACTTGGGGGGCTTTGGTGAAATATCAGGGTTCTAAACAAACCCTTAATATTTCACTTTTGAGACAGAGAAAGGGGCTGAGGACAGAGATTTATCAGTCCCTTTCTCTGCAGCCTCAGCTGCACTGCATAGTGAATGAATGGGAAGTGCCCTATGCTAAGCGGGTTCCTGTTTATTCACAAACTGAAGCATAGCAACCCCCCTTTCCCCCACAGCAGCCGGAAGGAGAGGACAGAGGGAAGCCATCAGTCAGAGCTGCAGGGAGCCATCACAGGGTAAATCAAGACAGGTGGCAACCCTGTCTCCCTCTGCACCCGGTGCGGGCAACTTCTCCTACCTGGGGAATGGGAACTGGGTGCAATACTTCTTCTGCAGCCAAGAGCTAGGGACTGATGGTGTCCCTTCCTCTTGACATCTGAGCTGGACAACGGCGCAGTCTGGGGCATAAAGGGGACTATTACTTTCGAGTGCAGGCAGTGTGGTCCACCGCACTGCGGCTCCCGACAATTGAATTAAAGCCCTAGCCTGCCTCAGAGGATTGATATAGAAGAGGCTGGGGATTTAATTTAATGGTCGGGAGCCAGAGTGTGGTAGACCACTCCATCTGCACCCGAAAGTGGTTAAATAATACCTTTTTCTGTCCAGGCACACCCTGAGTGCCCCCTTGCAGACATCTATGCCCTGATGTCTCATTAAAGAGAACCTGTCAAAAAGAAATTATATCACATAGGGAAGTTTTTGTCCCCTATGTGATATAAATAAAGTTTTAGGCTCCATGCACACTAGACTAAAAAAAACATGGATAAAAAACCCTAACAATTAGCATTTTTTGCCAGCGTTTTTGCAGTGTTTAGGAGTGTTTTTAAAAGTGTTTAGGAGCGGTAGCATTTTTGTTAAGGAGCTGGTGTGAATAGCTGGTTGTTAAGGAGTAGGCTGGCAAGCAGGCTGCCAAGTCCTTAACAACAGATTTCTCCTCAGCTGAATGTAAAAAAAAACAATTGCCAGCATTAAAAATTGAGACCTTTTCAGGTCAGGTATGGATTTTAAGGGGAACCCCACGCCAAAAAAAAAAAAAAAATGGCGTGAAGGCCCCCCCCAATCCATACCAGACCCTTATCCAAGCATGCAACTAGGAAAATGGGGGGGGACACCCCCTCCTGAACCATACCAGGGTCCCCCCTCAAAGCACATTATCCCCTTGTTGATGAGGACAAGGACCTCTTTCCCACAACCTTGGCCTGGTGGTTGTGGGGGTGTGGGGGTGACCCATCGGAATATGGAAGCCCCTTTAACAAGGGGACCCCCAGATCCCCCCCATGTGAATGAATATGGGGTACAATCCGTACCAAACCCGAAAGGGCCTGGTATGGATTGGGAGGGACCCCGCGCTTTTTTTTTTTCCTCAATTTTATTTTATAGCTGGGTAATATATTGCATTTGTTTGCCCTAAAATGAACTTTAGTGTAGTTTTTTACTGCAAATTAGCAATTGATAAACTGCTGTGCAAATATCACGTGACAAAAAAATTATGACAAAAAATTACAACCTCAAAAAACCTGCCGTGCCTCATACTAAATACCTTGGACTATCTACTTTCCAAAAAGGGGTCATTTGAGGGATATTTGTACTGTCCTGGTGTTTTTGGGCCTCAAGAAATGAGATAGGCTGTCAGTACATCAGGATTGATCAGTTTTCAGACATATACCATAGTTTGTAGACTCTATAACTTTCCTACAGATTAAATGATATATGGTGCATCCGGAAAGTATTCACAGCGCTTCACTTTTTCCACATTCTGTTATGTTAAAGCTCTATTCCAAAATGAATTAATTATATTCCTCAAAATTCTACAAATAATACCCCATAATGACAACGTGAAAGAAGTTTGTTTGTTTGCAAAATGATTAAAAATAAAAAATGAAAAAAAATCACATGTACATAAAGAATTCGCAGCCTTTGCCATGACACTCAAAATTGAGCTCAGGGGCATCCTGCTTCCACTGATCATCCTTGAGATGTTTCTACAACTTAACTGGAGTCCACCTGTGCTGAATTCAGTTGATGGGACATGATTTGGAAAGGTACACACCTGTCTATATAAGGTCCCACAGTGAACAGTGCATGTCAGAGCACAAACCAAGCCATGAAGTCCAAGGAATTGTCTGTAGACCTCTGAAACAGGATTGTATCAAGGCACAGATCTGGGGAAGGGTACAGAAACATTTCTGCATCGTTGAAGGTTCCAATGGGCACAGTGGCATCCATCATCTGTAAATGGAAGAAGTTTGGAACCACCAGGACTCTTCTTAAAGCGGGCCGCCCGGCCAAACTGATTGATCAGGGGAGGAGGGCCTTGGTCAGGGAGGTGACCAAGAACCCGATGGTCACTCTGTCAGAGCTCCAGCATTTCTTTGGGGAGAGAGGAGAACCTTCCAGAAGAACAACCATCTCTGCAGCACTCCACCAATCAGGCCTGTATGGTAGAGTGGTCAGACGGAAGCCACTCCTCAGTAAAAGGCACATGACAGCCCGCCTGGAGTTTGCTAAAAGGCACCTGAAGGACTCTCAGACCATGAGAAACAAAATTCTCTGGTCTGATGAAACAAATATTGAACTATTTGGCCTACATGGCAAGCGTCATGTCTGGAAAAGACCAGGCACCGCTCATCACCTGGCCAATACCATCCCTACAGTGAAGAATGGTGGCAGCATTATGCTGTGGGGATGTTTTTCAGCGACAGGAACTGGGAGACTAGTCAGGATCGAAGGAAAGATTAATGCAGCAGTGTACGGAGACATCCTTGATGAAAACCTGCTCCAGAGCGCTCTGGACCTCAGAGTGGGACGAAGGTTCATCTTCCAAAAGGACAACGACCCTAAGCACACAACCAAGATAACAAAGGAGTGGCTATGTGACACCTCTGAGCATTATACTCAAAAAGACTTGAGGCTGTAATCGGTGCCAAAGGTGCTTCAACAAAGTATTGAGCAAAGGCTGTGAATACTTATGTACATGGGATTTTTTCGTTTTTTTTCTTTTTAATAAATTTGCAAAGATTTCAAACAAACTTCTTTCACGTTGTCATTATGGGGAATTGTTTGTAGAATTTTGAGGAAAATAATGAATTTAATCCATTTTGGAATAAAGCTGTAACATAAGTAAATGTGGAAAAAGTGAAGAGCTGCAAATACTTTCCTAAAGCACTGTACACTTATGTTGGTTATTTTCATCTAGAAATGTAGCAGAATACATTTTGGGCTAAATTTAGAATTTGAAGAACAATTATTTATTCGCAAAATTTTTGTTTTTTTTAAAAAATATCAGTCTTTTTTTTATTTATTCAGCAAAAAAAAAACCCAGTGGTGATTAAATACCACCAAAAGAAAGCTGTATTTGTGTGAAAAAAAAATGATAAAACTGTCATATGGGTACAGTGTTGCATGACCACGCGATTGTCATTCAAAGCTGAAAATTGTCCTGGGCAGGAAGAGGGTAAAAGTGCCCGGTATTGCAGTGGTTCAGATAGTGACCTTAGATTGTAAGCTCCTTGAGGGAAACATACAATATATGTTAAGCTCTATGCCTACACTATATCAATACCTGTAATAAATATTATAAACAGACGACTTTAATTTTCAAATGGGGACCAACAATGGCTTCCAGAGCCACGGTAAGCTAAGCACTTTTATCCTCTTGCCGCCCGCTATATAGAAAAATGACGGTGGCAAAGTGGTTTCAATATCCTGGCCGGACATCTGATGACTTCGCCAGGATATCAAGCCGCTGCGCGCCCCCGGCGTGTGTCATCCTGACACACCGCAACACCAATCTAGGTAAAGAGTCTGTGACGGAGACTCTTTACCACGTGATCAGCCATGTCCAATCACGGCTGATCACAGTGTAAACAGGAAGAGTCGTTGATCTGTCAGACGCGAGTAGAGGAGAGCCGATCAGCTGCTCCTCTGACAGGGGGGTTTGTGCTGTTTGATTATCAGTGCAGCCCTCCCCCCGAGGATGCCCACACTGGACCACCAGGGAAGCCACTAGGACCACCAGGGATGTCACCACTAGGTATGCCACCCTAGACCACCAGGGATGCCAATCAGTGCCCATAATGGATGCCAATCAGCTCCCACAGTGGATGCCAATCAGTGCCCACAATGGGCATCACTGATTGGCAGGCATTATTGTTTGGCACTGATTGGCATCCATCCGTACCATCAATTAGTGTACATCATTGCCACCAATCAGTGCTCATCCATGCCCATCCGTGCCACCTATCAGTGCCCAGTGCCACCTATGTGTACCCATCAGTGCTGCATATCAGTGCCACCTATCAGTGCCCCATCAGTGACATCTGTACCACCTATCAGTGCCCATCATTGCCACCTATGTGTACCCATCAGTGCTGCATATCAGTGCGACCTATCAGTGCCCCATCAGTGCCGCATATTAGTGCCCATCATCAGTGCCCATCAGTGCCACCTCATTGGTGCCACCTCACCGGTGCCAATCAGTGCCACCTTATCAGTGCTCGTCAGTGCAGCCCCATCAGTGAAGGAGAAAACTTACTTATTTACAAAGTTTTGCAACAGAAACAAAAAAAAAAACATTTTTTTTTTAATTTTAGGTCTTTTTTTTATTTGTTTAGCAGAAAATAAAAATCCCAGAGGTGATCAAATACCACCAAAAGAAAGCTCTATTTGTGGGTACAAAATGATAAAAAAATGTCGTTTGGGTACAGTGTTGTATGACCGCGCAATTGTCATTCAAAGTGCGACAGCACTGAAAGCTGAAAATTGGTCTGGGCTGGAAGGTGTATAAGTTCCCAGTATTGAAGTGGTTAAATATTACATGAAAAACCTTTACTAATCTACAGTTCCCCTTTAACACATTGTACCTCCACGCTGTGCGGAGTCCTTTATCCACCAAACATTTGCTTTCCTTGTAATTGCAGTGTTTGGAGGGGCAGCGATGGGCAGAGCAGCTGTTTGCTGGCGTTGTGGGTGGAATAATTGAGGTAAAGTTCAGCAGCTTAGTAACCAGTGCAGAACTCCTTTCAAATTGCTTTTAATTTTATATTCCAATTGTATGACATGAAAAGCCTTTTCAAAAAACAATGTTCAGAACGAAAGCTGGAAGAAAAATTCTGCTTCTGGTATTTAAATAAGCCAAATAAAATCTAATATCAAGTCAATGCAATTTGCTGTGCTAAACTGGCAACTAACATATAATTAAACTATAAAAAAAAAAACCAATAACGGAACACAGCTGCAAAATTGTCGGACACGGATTATTTTACCGATATGTTAATTGCGTACGTTTGCCAGGGCAAAAAGAAGATTTAGGGAAGCTGCCCATGTAGTCATTTTTTTTCGAGAGTTGCATAGAAATATCATTTATTTTACACAGCTAAAGACTTTGCAAACCATTGCGCTTCTAGTATAGGTATGGATGTTTTGGACGCAACTGCAGCTGCCTAGATCCAAATGTAAGTTGAGGTCAGCCTGCTGTTTTTTAGCAAGGCATCTAGCAAGCAACTTAAAAGTTGTTGAGGGATTTATATTACTTCACATACAAAAAAAACCCTTAGAACTCATAACTCTGTAGCACCCTCCTGTAGGCAGGTGCAGTCTCTATAGCCTACTGCAGTTGACGCTCGACCAAAATGGCAATGCAGAAGGGGAAAGAAGTTGTGAGGAACTTGGTTCCTCTATGACTTCCTGCGGTCACAAGGAGACAGATGTCGAGTTGTACGCTAGCGCCCCACGTGACTTTAGTGGTCATCTTGGGTCAAGCAGAGTCAATTTAGGGCCCTGTATCCCGGGTTTGGCATGCTTTATGTGAGTGGCTAGGGTAGGGATAGATTACCCGTCTGGCAGGGACAGTGCTTAGAGGTAGGGACAGTGCTGGGACTACATCTACCTTGCTTCATTAAGCCTTCCCTTTTAGGTGTGGACCGACCAGATCACATTCCGCTCCTTGTTGCAGATGCTGTTGGCATCTTTTGAGTCTACAGACCACTGTTGCAGTTTGTAAGTGGCTCTGGACAGTCATGCCACCCACTAGGCATAGTTGTATGGTGTTGGATCCTTCTACAATATATTGCTATGGAATCTGTGTGTTTACTGCCTGACACACCACGCTGTACCTTGCTCACACTCCCAGTTAGGTTGCTACTTAGGTTAGGTAAATGTAGTTCTTGTGGCCCTCCTGCAATCAGTAGCATGTAGCCCAGCTTGTGATTACTTTGGGCTGCTCTGGGCTCAGCAGTCTGCAGGTTTGATTGCTCCCCCCTGTCTTCTGGAGGCTTCCATAATACGGTGGGTAAGGGAATCAAATGACCAGCCTGAATATGTACAGTATCTCACAAAAGTGAGTAGACCCCTCACATTTTTGTAAATATTTTGTTTATATCTTTTCATGTGATAACACTGAAGAAATGACACTTTGCTACAATGTAAAGTAGTGAGTGTACAGCTTGTATAACAGTGTAAACGCAATACACAGCCATTATTGTATAAACCGCTGGCAGCAAAAGGGAGTACACCCCTAAGTGAAAATGTCCAAACTGGGCCCAAAGTGTCAATATTTTGTGTGGCCACCATTATGTAGTGCTGGTAAATTTTTATCTACCGCTGATAGGTAAATTTAGTGGGTCACTTATTAGAGGGAGTTAGATTTGCCTCTGTTCCAGCTTGGCTGACGTTGCGTGTAGTTCCACATTGTGCCGGTGGGGGTCGTTGTCACCATCGGCCAGTGCTGGAAAAGCAACGTGTTGAAGCGGATGAGTGCTCCTCTGTCCCTGGGACAACTCGGTGGAGGTGGTCCTCCGAGTTGCATTCTGGGAGAGGGTATTTATGGGACAGACGTCATGTTTTAGGGTTTTTTTTTCCAGTCACCTGCTGGCCCTCCTGGCCAGGCCTGTACTGGCCATAGGGACTACCGGGAGATTCCTGGTGGGCTGATGGCTCAGTGGGCCAGTCAGATGCAGTCCTGGAGCCGCTCCTCTCTGACAGTGAGTGATCGCAATTTCACTCCTGTAAGGAGGAGAAGCTTCCTTCCATTAGGCGTTATGCTCCCTCCAGCCTGCAGGGGGAGATAGACCAATGGCAGACTTTCCTTCCTCTCTCCCCTATCACTTGTTATCACATGACTGGAGAGAGGAAAGAGAAGCTGCCTTCAAAACGGTGAGTACATGTGGGAGGGGGAGGACACTGATGTGAAGGGTTGCTGATGGGGGCTCTCTGGTGGGGACTGTGATGTGAAGTGGGCTGCTGGTGGGGACTCTGATGTGAAGTGAGCTGCTGGCGGGGACTCTGATGTGAAGGGAGCTGCTGGTGGGGACTCTGATGTGAAGGGAGCTGCTGGTGGGGACTCTGATGTGAAGGGAGCTGCTGGTGGGGACTCTCTGTGAAGGGAGCTGCTGATTGGGACACTCTGATGTAAGGGGGACTCTGTTGGGGACACTCTGATGTAAGGGGGACTCTGTTGGGGACACTCTGATGTAAGGGGGACTCTGTTGGGGACGCTCTGATGTAAGGGGGACGCTGTTGGGGACACTCTGATGTAAGGGGGACTCTGTTGGGGACACTCTGATGTAAGGGGGACTCTGTTGGGGACACTCTGATGTAAGGGGACGCTGTTGGGGACACTCTGATGTAAGGGGGACACTGTTGGGGACACTCTGATGTAAGGAGGGTGCTGTTGGGGACACTCTGATGTAAGGAGGGTGCTGTTGGGGACACTCTGATGTAAGGGGGACGCTGTTGGGGACACTCAAAATTAAAGTGGGCCAGTCATGAGGAAGTCCAGGGCCAAATTTTAGTCCCAGTCCAGCCCTGCTCCTGGCCAACAGGTATGTGTTAAGAGTACCACCTCGTGGTCCTCCGTTCCGGAGGCCCACATTGCTGCGGCGTGTGGGTGGGCCCAGAAGCCTGTCTGGGGCCTACCACAGCAGCAGAGGAACGGTCCTGAGCTGTCTATCCTGAGTGAAGAAGCTGGACAACCGAGAAGATCCCACAGGGGAGGATCCGTCATGGAAGGATCATGCAGAGTGATGGTCTGCAGAGGGGCCTGGTGACTCAGCTTCTTTAGCAAGGCAGTGGTTGTCTTGGAGGTGTGTTTGGGGTTTGTTATCATGTTGGAATACTGCCCTGAAGCCCAGTCTCAGATGGGAGGGGATCATGCTTTGCTTCAATATGTCACAGTACATGTTGGCATTCATGGTTCCCTCAATGAACTGTAGCTCCCCAGTTCCAGCAGCACTCATGTAGTCCCAGACCATGACACTCCCACTACCATGCTTGACTGTAGGCAAGACACACTTGTCTTTGTACTCCTCACCTGGTTGCTGCCACACATGCTTGACACCATCTGTACCAAATAAGTTTATCTTGGTCTCATCAGACCACAGGACATGGTTCCAGTAATCCTTTTCTTTAGTCTGCTTGTCTTCGGCAAACCGTTTGCGAGCTTTCTTGTGTATCATCTTTAGAAGCGGCTTCCTTCTGGGATGACAGCCATGCAGACCAATTTGATGTAGTGTGTGACGTATGGTCTGAGCACTGACAGGCTGACCCCCCACCCCTTCAACCTTTGCAGCAATGCTGGCAGCACTCATACATCTATTTCCCAAGGACAACCTCTGGATATGACTCTGAGCACTTGCACTCAACTTCTTTGGTTGACCATGTCAAGAGCTGTTCTCAGTGGAACCTGTCCTGTTAAACCGCTGTATGGTCTTGGCCACCATGCTGCAGCTCAGTTTCAGGGTCTTGGCAATCATCTTAAAGCCTAGGCCATCTTTAAAGAGAGCAACAGTTCCTTTTTCCAGACCGTCAGAGAGTTCTTTGCCATGAGGTGCCATGTTAAACTTCCAGTGACCAGTATGAGAGAGTGAGAGCGATAACACCAAATTTAACACACCTGCTCCTTATTCACACCTGAGACCTTGTAACACCTAATGAGTCACATGACACCGGGGAGGGAAAATGGCTAATTGGGCCCAATTTGGACATTTTCACGTAGGGGTGTACTCACTTTTGTTGCCAGCGGTTTGGACATTAATGGCTGTATGTTGAGTTATTTTGAGGGGACAACACATGTACACTGTTATACAAGATGTACACTCACTACTTTACATTGTAGCAAAGTGTCATTTCTTCAGTGTTGTCACATAAAAAGATAAAATAAAATATTTACAAAAATGTGAGGGGTGTACTCACTTTCGTGAGATACTGTATCTGTATTCATTCCAATAGGGAGAGATGTACTCCACAGAACGCCCATTTACAACTCCCCATAAGAATGAATGGGGCTGTGGGGCACACGTACAGGGTAATGAAAGAGCTACTTTCATAAAAAAAAAGTTTGTTCAGCTCTAGGCAGGGCCTCACAGTAACAGTCCAGGTGAGCTGCACTGTTAGGGTTGCCAACTTTTCTTCAAGGCAAACCCGAATGAACATTTTGCGGCACAGGGCATTTTTTTTTTTTTTGCAGTAAACAATAAAAGTTTATGAAAGACCTGGGACACATTTGGGTGCCCCAAGGAGAGTAGTAATGTGGCGTGCAGAGCGTGCCGTGGCAAACAGTGGGTGTGGCCAAATTTCTCTTGCTGACACCATCACCACACCCTTCAGTGATGCCAAACCTGCCCACAGACAGCCGCCCACAGCTCCTGGACGGCAACAGATTTGTGTATGACTGTCTCGGTTACTTGGAGAGCCACAGCCTGGTCTGAATAATGTGTCTGGGTCTCAGGCGGACTGAAACCCAGACTGTCCGGGTGAATCCTGGACAGGCAACCCTATGCACTGTTTTAATAAAATACTGTTTACCTAATGCAGACAGTCCACATCATTCTGCTCCAAGCCTTCCATCCCCACTCCACCAGCTGATGAGCACTGGCTATAAGTGGTCTATTACTAGATAACAAATATAGATCCAAACACAAAAGAAGAGCCGCTCAAATTCTTAAAGCCCAGAATGAATTTTATTGTTGTTATCTGGTACAAGGGTGATCGACCTGCTCTATGACTCTACGATTAAGTTCCTAGTGAAGTGAAACACATAAAGGAAGCAGGTGGATCACCCTTGTACCGGATAAAAACAATAAAATGCATTCTGGACTATTAGAAAGCAAGCAGCTCTGCTTTTGTGTTGGGAGTTATACCTGTTTTTCTAATATTCATCTTGGTGCTTTCTTCTTTTCATCTATTTCAGACACTTCCTGTCTATATGCATGCATACTAGGGTCAGCTGCACACCATTGCTCGGGATTAGCTTTCCTGATATTGACAAAGGTTGACTATTCTTATGCAATGTGTACTTCAACAGTATATAGCCAGACAAACCTTTACAGATGAGGTTGTGGGTGGGTGCATCGTCGTGCGGCAGAAGTAACACAAATACAGTCTATATGCAATAGAAAGAACTTGTATTGTCATCAGAGTTTAACAGTTATAGAAAAAAAGTATGGCCTCTATGGTGGGTGCCAAAATAGGGATTTATAGGGACTTGTACCATCATCCAGAAATCACTGAATAGCAAAATTTGTAGCCTAGTCCCCTACTAGGCTGCCACAGGAACTTGAGGCAATTGGACTATCACGGTACAGTAGTAGCAATACAATTTTGAATAATATAGCGGAATATAAAAATTACGAAGAATTTTATTGATGCCAAAAGACAATTCATCATTTACAAATAAAAAACATGGTAGCGGTACAAATATATCACCAGTCAAAAGATTACCCCGAAAGGGGAGAATCACATTAGGACAATAGATCACAGATGTCATTTTCCTCAGGGACGCTTCATCAGGAGGGTATCTGTGATGGGATCAAAAAGACAATATAATGATCAAAAGGCATAAAAGTAAGGACTTGTAAAGCAGCATCATAATTAAAAGGAGTATTGACCTGTCCCTACACTACCCACATGCTAAATGCGCCAAGTTCAGGAGCCAGGGTCTTCAATAGACTCTGCCCCAATCAAGATGGCCACCAGAGTCACATGGACTGTCAGCATCCAACTGGGTCACTGCCCCAGTGACCCAGGAAACCATAGAGGAACCATGTTCCTCTTGACTTTCTCTGTCTTTGCACTTCTGCTGCAGTTGAGCACCACCTACAGTGGAGAAATTAGACTGCACCCGCCTACAAGGTGATTTAGTACTTCTCTATATTTAAACACATAGAAAATATTGCACACCAACAACTAAACTATTTGTGAATTTGTTTGCCATAAATCAAGTTAATTTGTTTTTAATGTGAACCTTATCTTCCAAACAGATAGGCATTGTGCACTTGTGCAGCTGTTTTTATGCCTAGGTTGCCTTGTTCATCAAGTCTATAGCACTGAACAAAAACAAAAAAAAGAGCAACGATTTTGAATATTTTGTACTTTTTGCTGTAATAAATATCCTCATTTTTTTTTAAAAAAGCAAATTTTTCTCAGTTTAGGCTTATATGTATTCTTCTACATATTTTTGGTAATAAAAACCGCAATAAGCTTATATTGATTGGTTTGCGCAAAAGTTCTAGCATCTACAAAATAGGGGATAGATTTCTAGTATTTTTATTCATTTTTTTTTTTTTTTTACTAGTAATGGCGGCGATCTGCGATTTTTATCGTGACTGCGAAATTATGGCGGACACATCGGACAATTTTGACACATTTTTGGGACCATTGGCATTGTGCTATAAAAATGCATTGATTACTGTAAAAATGTCACTGGCAGTGAAGGGGTTAACACTAGGGGGCGATCAAGGAGTTAACTGTGTTCCCTGCTACGTGTTCTAACTGAAGGGGGGATGGAACTGTCTAGGAGAAGAGATAGATCGGTGTTCATACTTTGTATGAACACACAATCTGTCTCTTCTCCCCTCAGAGAAGCGGAATCTCTGTGTTTACACACAGAGATCCCGGTTCTCGCCGTGTCACGAGCGATCGTGGGAGCCCAGCGGTCATCGTGACCGCTAGGCACTCGCATCAGCTCCAGGGGCGAGCAGCGGGCGTGTGCCCCTAGTGGGCACATAAAGAAGCGATGTAACATGACAGCGATTTGCGCAGCCGAGCCACGTTGCCACAGTACAACTGCGGCGGCTGGTCGGCAAGTGGTTAAAAAATGTTATGCACACCTGCTCTGTTTTGCACAGAGCAGCCCCGATCCTCCTCTTCTGGGATCCCTGCCAGAAGCCCTGGCTCCTCCCTCCTGCCAAGTGCCCCCATAGCATGCCATTTACTATGGGGTCACTCAATGCGGATTCAATCCAAGCTACTCTTTGTCTGTCAATTGACACACAGAATGTGGCTCAGCCCTGTTCCTAACTTTCTCCTCACTGGCTGTGACTGACAGTAGCAGGAGCCAATGGATCCCACTGCTGCCTCTCTGTCCAGTGAGGAGGGAGAGAGCGGAGAGATCTGCTGCTCTTATGCACAGCGCTGGATCAGGCTCACATAGGTATAAGGGGGCGCTGCACAGAGAAGGTTTTTTAACATAATGCATAAAATACTTTAAGGTAAAAAAAAAACTTTAATTTTAGAACCACTTTAAAGTCCAGGTTTTATTTTTTAAAAAGGTTGCAGAGTATGTTGTATCTATCATTAGTATAGCAAAGAAGAGGCAAAGAATGGGCAAGGCATGGGGCTGGCAGACATTTTAACCATACAAGGTCAATAATCCCTCTGCCTTAGTCCCAACTCACAGGGGTTCTATGTAAGCAGATAAACAGTTCAACATTCAAGTGAATCTGTCCCTGCTCTGGATCTGCAAAAATACCAGTCCATTTTAAAGCAGAGTTCCACCCAAAAGTAAAACTTCCGCTCATTGTACTACTTCCCGCCTCCGGAGCCACATTTGGCACCTTTCGGGGGGGGGAGGGGGGGTAGGATACCTGTCTTTCACAGGTATGCTGTCCCCACTTCCACGGGTATTGACGTCACCGTAGGGCTCCCTCCTCCTCCTACCCCAGCCGCCAGGCCAGTAGGAGAGAGGAGCGGAGCCTTGCGCATGTGCAGTATCCCCGTTCTGACAGGGGACAACATGGAGATCTGCTGTTCCTAGTGATTATTAACAGCGATCTCTGTGTTGTCCTAGTAAGCCCACACACAGTTAAAACATACCCAGGGAACACAGTTAACCCCTTCGATCGCCCTCTAGTGGTAACCCCTTCCCTGCCAGTGTCATTTATACATTGACCAGTGCATTTTTTTTTTAGCACTGATCACTGTAATAATTGACTGGTCCCCAAAAAGTGCCACTTGGGGTCAGATTTTCCCCCGGAAAGATAGCCGCCATTAACATTAAAAACAATAAATAAAGTCTATAAACCTATCCCCTATTTTGTAGACGCTAAAACTTTTGTGCAAACAAATCAATGAATGCTTATTGTGATTTTTTTTTTTTACCAAAAATATGTAGAAGAATACATATTGGCCTAAACTGATGAATACGTTTGTTTTTTTTATATATTTTGTTTTGGATATGTATTATAGCAGAAAGTGTGTAAAAAGGACATCAATTTTGTTTGGATACAACGTTGCACGATTTCGCAATTGTCATTGCTGTATCGCAAAAAATGGTCTGGTCATTAAGGGGGTAAATCCTTCTGGGGCCGAAGTGGTTAACCACTTTCCGATCACACTCCCAGATGTCCTCCCAGAACCCTGCCCCCCCCCGCACGTCCTCAGGGTGCGCATCTGATCGCAGATCGAGGTAAAGGGCCAATCACACCGACCCTTTACCTCCGGTGCAACTTTTGGCACCCTTCGGGGGGAGCAGATACCTGGATTTGACACTTCTGGGTATAAATCGCTGCACTTTGTGCGGCGAACTACACAAATGTCCGGCCCCTCATCCTCAACCCCCCTCCCCCGCTGTCTTCTGCTAGACACACAGGGGTCCCAGAAGACAGCAGGGACCATTCAGATCAAGCAGCGCGACTTGCACATGCGCAGTAGGAAACAGGCTGTGAAGCCACAAGGTTTTACTTCCTGTTTCCCTTAGTAGGGAGGCCGGCACCTGCACCCAGGAGCCGAGAGATGGGTCAGCTTCAGGTGAGTACATTGCGGGCTCCCTGGACAGGTAAGTGTCCTTATATTAAAAGTCAGCAGCTGCAGTATTTGTCGCTACTGACTTTAAAAAAAAAAAGAAATTTCCCAGGCGGAACTTCACTTTAAGTACAGTAAAACCTTGGATTGCAAGCATAATTTGTTCCAGAAACATGCTTGTAATCGAAAGCACTTGTATATCAAAGCAAATTTATCCATAAGAAATAATGGAAACTTCAATGATTTGTTCCACAACCATTTATTTATAAGTCCTTCAGTTTATAGTCCATATAAAAAGATTATAGCAATGTGACCAGGTTGTGTAACCATAAAATGTCCATCCACAAATGGAAGCCTCCACAAGGGGATTAGAAGCAAAATCCAGCAGGAGCTCCAGGGTATAAAAGAGAAGAGAGGCGCCTCTAAAGCCGCGTACACACGAGCGGAATGTCCGACAGAAAAAGTCAGAGGGAAGCTTTTCATCGTCTATTCCGATCGTGTGTATGCCTCAGCGAACTTTTTTTTCCGAAATTTCTAACGGACCTAGAAAAAGAACATGTTCTAAAAATTTCCGACGGAACCAATTCCTATCGGGAAAACCGCTGGTCTGTATGCTGTTCAAACGTACCAAAAACGACGCATGCTCTGAAGCAAGTACGAAACGGAAGTAGGGGCGGACTGACAACTCATGGGGCCCCCGGACATTAGGAGATTATGGGGCCCCTGGGCAATAGGAGATTATGGAGCCCCCAGGCAGTAGGAGATTATGGAGCCCCCAGGCAATAGGAGATTATGGCGCCCCCAGGCAATAGATTATGGGGCCACACAGTATACACACACACATACAGTATACACATACAGACACACAATGTACACACACAGTATACAAACACACACTGAAAAGGTACCGGAGAAGCGGGACAGCTATAATCTTGGGAGTTTAAAAAAACACAGATTTTTACATACTGTCCCTGGTTTTATTGAGGCTGGCAACCCTGATGGGGCCTCTTAGTGGCATGGGGCCCTCGGGCAGTGCCCGAATGGTCAGTCCACCCTTGGACGGAAGCTATTGGCAACTGACTATTGAACTTCCTTTTTCTAGTCCCGTTGGTTTTACTGTGTGTAGGCAAGACCGCTTGAATGGAATTCCGTCGGAGTTCCGTTGGAGAAACCTTCGAAGTTTATTTCCCGAAGGCAAATCCATTAGCATTAGCATTAGTGTAGCAATATGCTGCTAAATTTTGTACCTTCATTAAATGTAACCATATTGCTACACTTAGAGGCGCCTCTCTCCTCTTTTATACTCAGTTGTGACATGACGCCACTTGTACATCAAGACATTGCTTGTATATCAAGTCACAATTTATTAAAAAATTTTGCTTGTCTTGCAAAACGCTCTCAAACCAAGTTACTCTCAAACCGAAGGTTTTACTATATAACAATACAACAATGGTTGCTCTATGTGCATTTTGTATTACAGCTCTTGGTGATAACTAGAATTATTTATTATTGTTGGTTGTATCCTGAATTTCTCTTTGTGCTGGCAGATTTATTAAAATAAATGCATTTGTGTTTGGGATCTGGCTAATCTCTTCATGCAGGCATTTCCATTTCTACAGTTTTATTATATTAATGTCAACTCTCTGCCCATTTGCTGATCATCCTGTCATTTGTAGTTTAGACTTAGTGTAAACTCATTAATCTCGGTAGCTTTGCCTTCCGACAACCATCAGTGGCTTCTCGTCCTCCACTGGATAAAGCATTCTGTGAAATTAAATATATTCCTTCTTCAGTCACTTATAATACATTTCTCTCAACATTTACATAAGTATTATGATTTCTCAGAATGTTCTGCCCTTGGTTTTGGAAATTAACTGGTTCATTTATGACACGGTCTTAGCGGGGTTTAAAGCTTCTAAAATGTGCAATGTGTACATGGACTGGTATAAGATTTTATAATGACTCCTCGTTTCAGCTTCTTTATACGGGAATGTTGGCAGTCATGCATTCGGATCTACTCTAAGCAACATTTCTATAATTATGATTGTTCTGTTTCAAACCTACCTTCCTAGACCCAGCCTGTCCAGACAGTACAGTCCCTCGCTGACTTGGCACCATCCACAGGCCCCTTTCTCACGGGCGGATAGAATGCTGCTTTAACCACTTGCTTACCAGCGCACGCCGATATATATACGTTGGCACAATGGCAGCAGTGGGCAAATGGGTGTACAGGTACGTCCCCTTTAAGAGGCCGGGCTAGCAGGTGCACCCACCACGTACAGCGTGACTGTGCCCGCGGGTCCCGTGGACTCGATGTCCGCCGGTCTCCCGCGATCGTGTCACAGAGAGGCAGAACGGGGAGATGTAAACAAGGAATTTCCCCGTTCTACCTAGTGACATGACAGAGATCACTGCTCCCTGTCATCGAGAGCAGTGATCTCTGTTATGTGACTTGAAGCCCCTCCCCCCCACAGTTAAAATCACTCCCTAGGACACACTTAACCCCTTGATCGGCCCTTAGTGTTTAACCCCTTCCCTGCCAGTGACATTTACACAGTAATCAGTGCATTTTTATAGCACTGATCGCTGTATAAATGACAATGGTCCCAAAATAGTTTCAAAAGTGTTCGATGTGCCCGCCAGAATGTCGCAGTCATGATAAAAATTGCAGATTGCCACCATTACTAGCAAAAAAAAATATTTTTTTTTACAATAAGAATTTTTTTATTAAGGAAAAGATGGCTTACAAAGTTCAAGATGTACAAAAGCAGGTAAGTCAATACAATGAGCATAGACCATCTTGACCTTTCAAGACGGGAACAGAAAACAAAACAATAAAAAAAAAAAAAAACATAGCCATATATAACAATAAGGTAAGTAATCTCCTGTGCGACCCCGACCCTAGATCACAGCAAAACATGCAATTTATCACATTAATCTTATCGACATATCCGAGCCCAGGGCCAGCACAATGAGCCATACATAAAGGGGAGGAGGGAAGGTGGGAGACAAAAGTAAGGGACCATGACAGAAGGTCCAAGGGGAGAGAGCCCAAAAAAACGGATTTATTAGTAGAGTGGGTATGGAAGTCCTAAGAACCTTAATAAGAGACAGTGACATCAATCTCATCCAGTGGTGAACTTTCAATCAGTATTCCAACCTACTATAGGTGTTAAAGAGATGCGAGCCAGACTGGAATGGTGTTTTCAACCAGTATCAAGTTGTTTATAATGATCAGAGTACCGGAACATTACCCAAGGGGACCAAAACTTGTTGAATTTTTCAGAGGATTCCCTAACAATCGCTACGGTCTCTTCCATGTGGTATATATCTCCTACAGAGTGGAGCCATTCGGGAATAGAGGGAAAATCCTTTGATTTCCAGTGCCTGGGAATCAGGATTTTTGCTGCATTTAACAGGTGTCTTGTCAAAGACTTTTTGTAACGTTTCATGGAGCACTCCGCAATGTGCAATATACAACACATAGGTGTGAGAGGGATATTTGTGTCTGTGATGAGTTTAATCAGTTCGCACACCTTAATCCAGTAGGGCCGCAGCAGAGGGCAGTCCCACCAGATGTGTAGTAACGTGCCCTGTGCTTGCTCACATCTCCAACCGGAGTCCGAGGACAGTGGATACCATTTTTTAACTTTGACCGTTGTGGCATACCAATATGTTAATAGCTTATAAGACATTTCTTGTAGTCTTGTTCTAATAGAACATTTGTGTGCAAAAATTGATGCTTGTCGCCATTGTTTATCAGTAAGGTTTACTTCAAGAGCTTTGTCCCACTGTGCTCGTGCTCCATGAGTCTCCCTGCCTCTGTCCCCCTGAAGCCAGGAATATATTAGAGAAGTAGATTTAGCTATCGGGGATCCAGAGAGGCAGACATATTCAAAGGGAGTAGTGTGTGTAGTTAGCTGTTGTTTAGCCGGAGATGTGTGAATATAGTTGTGTACCTGGCGATAAGTCCAGTATGAGAGACAGTCTGGGGGGCTCAGATCTTGCTTTAGAGAGGTGAAGGGTTTTAATTTGCCATCATCAATACAATGTGTTATAAGAAGGGGCACCCGTTGGTCTGAGGGTGAGGATAATCGTAGATCTATCCCGAGTGGGAAGTCTGGATTGCGGGTGATGGGAGTGAGAGGACCAGGGGATGTAGACAGTTTGAAGCGCCTTGTCATCGTGTGAAACGTTTTTATTGTCGCTCCTATGAGTGGGTGTCGTAATTCGCATGGCACTTTCTTCAAAGGAATCCAGGGGAGGAACCCCAGGTGCAATGTAGATGACGCCTCCTCCAAGGTGACCCAGTCTTTCTGCTCTCTGTGGCAATTCCAAGCCAGGATTTTGTATCCCGAAATGGTAAAGTTTAAAGTCCGGAAGCCCTATACCTCCTTCCTCTTTTGATTTAGCAAGTGTGTGTCTAGTTTTATGCATGGTTTTTTCCCCATCCAAATGAAGGTGCGCATGATAGCCTTGAGTCACTTGAAGAATTGGCAGGGGATTGGTATGGGCAAGGTATGGAAATAGTACAAAATTCTAGGCAGTATTACCATCTTAACCACTTGATGACTGCCTCACGCCGATGTACGTCGGCAAGGTGGCACGGACAGGCAAAATCACGTACATGTACGTGATTTGCCTTCCGCGGGTGGGGGGTCGATCGGACCCCCCCCGGTGCCCGAGGCGGTCGTCTTTTGTTCCCTGGCGATCGGAGGTGAGGGGGAGGC
The DNA here is from genome assembly GCF_042186555.1 of Aquarana catesbeiana. Classification (NCBI taxonomy): domain Eukaryota; kingdom Metazoa; phylum Chordata; class Amphibia; order Anura; family Ranidae; genus Aquarana; species Aquarana catesbeiana. Next base: position 921,129,166 of record NC_133324.1, read on the forward strand.
CATCCGTTCGTGGCCCCCCCCCTTGCGATCGCCACCGGCCAATGGAACATTCCTTTGCTGCTGTATGCTAAACAGCAGCAAAGGAAATGATGTCATCTCTCCTCGGCTCGGTAGTTCCGTTCCAGCGCCAAGGGGAGAAGACATCACTGTGAGTGCACCAACACTACACAACACAGTAGAACATGCCAGGCACACAAAACACCCCGATCGCCCCCCGATCACCCCCCAATCACCCCCCCCCCCGTCACAAACTGACACCAAGCAGGTTTTTTTTTTTTTTTTTCTGATTACTGTATTGGTGTCAGTTTGTGACAGTTACAGCCCCCTTTAGGTCTAGGGTACCCCCCTAACACCCCCTAATAAAGTTTTAACCCCTTGATCACCCCCCCGTCACCAGTGTCACTAAGCGATCATTTTTCTGATCTCTGTATTAGTGTCGCTGGTGACGCTAGTTAGGGACGTAAATATTTAGGTTCGCCGTCAGCATTTTATAGTGACAGGGACCCCCATATACTACCTAATAAATGTTTTAACCCCTTGATTGCCCCTAGTTAACCCTTTCACCACTGATCACCGTATAAGTGTTACGGTTGACACTGGTTAGTTCGTTTATTTTTTATAGTGTCAGGGCACCCGCCGGTTTATTACCGAATAAAGGTTTAGCCCCCTGATCGCCCGGCGGTGATATGCGTCGCCCCAGGCAGCGTCAGATTAGCGCCAGTACCGCTAACACCCACGCACGCAGCATACGCCTCCCTTAGTGGTATAGTATCTGATCGGATCAATATCTGATCCAATCAGATCTATACTAGCGTCCCCAGCAGTTTAGGGTTCCCAAAAACACAGTGTTAGCGGGATCAGCCCCAGATACCTGCTAGCACCTGCGTTTTGCCCCTCCGCCCGGCCCAGCCCAGCCCACCCAAGTGCAGTATCGATCGATCACTGTCACTTACAAAACACTAAACGCATAACTGCAGCGTTCACAGAGTCAGGCCTGATCCCTGCGATCGCTAACAGTTTTTTTGGTAGCATTTTGGTGAACTGGCAAGCAAGCACCAGCCCCAGGCAGCGTCAGGTTAGCGCCAGTAGCGCTAACACCCACGCACGCACGCACCGTACACCTCCCTTAGTGGTATAGTATCTGATCGGATCAATATCTGATCCGATCAGATCTATACTAGCGTCCCCAGCAGTTTAGGGTTCCCAAAAACGCAGTGCTAGCGGGATCAGCCCAGATACCTGCTAGCACCTGCGTTTTGCCCCTCCGCCCGGCCCAGCCCAGCCCACCCAAGTGCAGTATCGATCGATCATTGACACTTACAAAACACTAAATCATAACTGCAGCGTTCTGCAGAGTCAGGCCTGATCCCTGCGATCGCTAACAGTTTTTTTGGTAGTATTTTGGTGAACTGGCAAGCACCAGCCCCAAGCAGCGTCAGGTTAGCGCCAGTACCGCTAACACCCATGCACGCACCGTACACCTCCCTTAGTGGTATAGTATCTGAACGGATCAATATCTGATCCGATCAGATCTATATACTGGCGTCCCCAGCAGTTTAGGGTTCCCAAAAACGCAGTGTTAGCGGGATCAGCCAGATACCTGCTAGCACCTGCGTTTTGCCCCTCCGCCCAGCCCAGCCCACCCAAGTGCAGTATCGATCAATCACTGTCACTTACAAAACACTAAACGCATAACTGCAGCGTTCGCAGAGTCAGGCCTGATCACTGCGATCGCTAACAGTTTTTTTGGTAACTTTTTATTGAAACTGGCAAGCGCCAGCGGCCTAGTACACCCCGGTCGTAGTCAAACCAGCACTGCAGTAACACTTGGTGACGTGGCAAGTCCCATAAGTGCAGTTCAAGCTGGTGAGGTGGCAAGCACAAGTAGTGTCCCGCTGCCACCAAGAAGAAGACAAACACAGGCCCGTCGTGCCCATAGTGCCCTTCCTGCTGCATTCGCCAATCCTAATTGGGAACCCACCGCTTCTGCAGCGCCCGTACTTCCCCCATTCACATCCCCAACCAAATGCAGTCGGCTGCATGAAAGGCATTTTCTTTATGTCCTCCCGAGTACCCCTACCCAACGAACACCCCCAAAAAAGATGTTGTGTCTGCAGCTAAGCGTGGATATAGGCGTGACACCCGCTATTATTGTCCCTCCTGTCCTGACAATCCTGGTCTTTGCAATGTTTTGAACGCTACCATGCACTAGTTGAGTATTAGCGTAGGGTACAGCATTGCACAGACTAGGCACACTTTCACAGGGTCTCCCAAGATGCCATCGCATTTTGAGAGACCCGAACCTGGAACCGGTTACCGTTATAAAAGTTAGTTACAAAAAAAGTGTAAAAAAAAAAAAATATATAAAATAAAAAAAATAGTTGTCGTTTCATTGTTCTCTCTCTCTCTCTATTGTTCTGCTCTTTTTTACTGTATTCTATTCTGCAATGTTTTATTGTTATTATGTTTTTATCATGTTTGCTTTTCAGGTATGCAATTTTTTTATACTTTACCATTTACTGTGCTTTATTGTTAACCATTTTTTGTCTTCAGGTACGCCATTCACGACTTTGAGTGGTTATACCAGAATGATGCCTGCAGGTTTAGGTATCATCTTGGTATCATTCTTTTCAGCCAGCGGTCGGCTTTCATGTAAAAGCAATCCTAGTGGCTAATTAGCCTCTAGACTGCTTTTACAAGCCGTGGGAGGGAATGCCCCCCCCCACCGTCTTCCGTGTTTTTTCTCTGGCTCTCCTGTCTCAACAGGGAACCTGAGAATGCAGCCGGTGATTCAGCCAGCTGACCATAGAGCTGATCAGAGACCAGAGTGGCTCCAAACATCTCTATGGCCTAAGAAACCGGAAAGCTACAAGCATTTATGACTTAGATTTCGCCGGATGTAAATAGCGCCATTGGGAAATTGGGGAAGCATTTTATCACACCGATCTTGGTGTCGTCAGATGCTTTGAGGACAGAGGAGAGATTTAGGGTCTAATAGACCCCAATTTTTTCAAAAAAGAGTACCTGTCACTACCTATTGCTATCATAGGGGATATTTCATTCCCCGAGATAACAATAAAAATGATTTAAAAAAAAAAATGAAAGGAACAGTTAAAAATAAGATCAAAAAGCAAAAAAATAATAAGAAAAAAAAAAAAAAAAAAAAAGCACCCCTGTCGCCCCCTGCTCTCACGCTAAGGCGAACGCAAGCGGCGGTCTGTCGTCAAACGTAAACAGCAATTGCAACCATGCATGTGAGGTATCACCGCAAAGGTCAGATCAAGGGCAGTAATTTTTGCAGTAGACCTCCTCTGTAAATCTAAAGTGGTAACCTGTAAAGGCTTTTAAAGGCTTTTAAAAATGTATTTATTTTGTTGCCACTGCACGTTTGTGCGCAATTTTAAAGCATGTCATGTTTGGTATCCATGTACTCGGCCTAAGATCATCTTTTTTATTTCATCAAACATTTGGGCAATATAGTGTGTTTTAGTGCATTAAAATTTAAAAAAGTGTGTTTTTTCCCCAAAAAATGCGTTTGAAAAATCACTGTGCAAATACTGTGTGAAAAAAAAAAATGAAACACCCACCATTTTAATCTGTAGGGCATTTGCTTTAAAAAAATATATAATGTTTGGGGGTTCAAAGTAATTTTTTTGCAAAAAAAAAAAAAACTTTTTCATGTAATCAAAAAGTGTCAGAAAGGGCTTTGTCTTCAAGTGGTTAGAAGAGTGGGTGATATGTGACATAAGCTTCTAAATGTTGTGCATAAAATGCCAGGACAGTTCAAAACCCCCCTAAATGACCCCATTTTGGAAAGTAGACACCCCAAGCTATTTGCTGAGAGGCATGTTGAGTCCATGGAATATTTTATATTGCGACACAAGTTGCGGGAAAGAGACAAATTTTGTTTTTGTTTTTTTTGCACAAAGTTGTCACTAAATGATATATTGCTCAAACATGCCATGGGAATATGTGAAATTACACCCCAAAATACATTCTGCTGCTTCTCCTGAGTACGGGGATACCACATGTGTGAGACTTTTTGGGAGCCTACCCGCGTACGGGATCCCGAAAACCAAGCACCGCCTTCAGGCTTTCTAAGGGCGTGAATTTTTGATTTCACTCTTCACTGCCTATCACAGTTTCGGAGGCCATGGAATGCCCAGGTGGCACAAACCCCCCCCCCAAATGACCCCATTTTGGAAAGTAGACACCCAAAGCTATTTCCTGAGAGGTATAGTGAGTATTTTGCAGACCTCACTTTTTGTCACAAAGTTTTGAAAATTGAAAAAAGAAAAAAAAAAAAGTTTTTTCTTGTCTTTCTTCATTTTCAAAAACAAATGAGAGCTGCAAAATACTCACCATTCCTCTCAGCAAATAGCTTGGGGTGTCTACTTTCCAAAATGGGGTCATTTGGGGGGGGGGGGGGGTTTGTGCCATCTGGGCATTCCATGGCCTCCGAAACTGTGATAGGCAGTGAAGAGTGAAATCAAAAAATTTTCACCCTTAGAAATCCTGAAGGCGGTGATTGGATTTCGGGGCCCCGTACGCGGCTAGGCTCCCAAAAAGTCCCACACATGTGGTATCCCCATACTCAGGAGAAGCAGCTAAATGTATTTTGGGGTGCAATTCCACATATGCCCATGGCCTGTGTGAGCAATATATCATTTAGTGACAACTTTGTGCAAAAAAAAAAAAAAAAAAAAGTGTCACTTTCCTGCAACTTGTGTCAAAATATAAAATATTCCATGGACTCAATATGCCTCTCAGCAAATAGCTTGGGGTGTCTACTTTCCAAAATGGGGTCATTTGGGGGGTTTTGTGCCACCTGGGCATTCCATGGCCTCCGAAACTGTGATAGGCAGTGAAGAGTGAAATCAAAAATTTATACCCTTAGAAATCCTGAAGGCGGTGATTGGTTTTCGGGGCCCCGTACGCGGCTAGGCTCCCAAAAAGTCCCACACATGTGGTATCCCCATACTCAGGAGAAGCAGCTGAATGTATTTTGGGGTGCAATTCCACATAGGCCCATGGCCTGTGTGAGCAATATATCATTTAGTGACAACTTTTTGTAAATATTTTTTTTTTTTTGTCATTATTCAATCACTTGGGACAAAAAAAAATAAATATTAAATAGGTTCAACATGCCTCTCAGCAATTTCCTTGGGGTGTCTACTTTCCAAAATGGGGTCATTTGGGGGGTTTTGTACTGCCCTGCCATTTTAGCACCTCAAGAAATGACATAGGCAGTCATAAACTAAAAGCTGTGTAAATTACAGAAAATGTACCCTAGTTTGTAGACGCTATAACTTTTGCGCAAACCAATAAATATACGCTTATTGACATTTTTTTTACCAAAGACATGTGGCCGAATACATTTTGGCCTAAATGTATGACTAAAATTTAGTTTATTGGATTTTTTTTATAACTAAAATTAGAAAATATCATTTTTTTTCAAAATTTTCGGTCTTCGGTCTTTTTCCGTTTATAGCGCAAAAAAAAAAAACTGCAGAGGTGATCAAATACCATCAAAAGAAAGCTCTATTTGTGGGAAGAAAAGGACGCAAATTTCGTTTGGGTACAGCATTGCATGACCGCGCAATTAGCAGTTAAAGCGACACAGTGCCAAATTGGAAAAAGACCACTGGTCCTTAGGCAGCATAATGGTCCGGGGCTCAAGTGGTTAAGGATGGCAGCCCTGCCAAACCATGAAAAGGGTTTAGATGTCCATCCCTTTAGGTTCGTTTGTAATTTGTTTAGCAGTGTAGGAAAATTAGCGCTATAGATATCTGTTAGGTTGTTCGTAAGTTTTACACCCAGGTAAGTGATTGATGATGGTACCCATTTGAACGAGCAAGAAGTATGTGCTCTAACAAGTACGTCATGTGATAGCGTGATATTGAGGGCTTCCGACTTGGTGTAGTTTATTGTCATATTGGATATGTATCCGAAAAGTTTAAAGGCATTGATCAAATTAGGGATTGAAACGTGTGGCTGTGAGAGAAAGCCGCTATCCATGCCATTATGTGCGAACCTAGAGGAATGTGTCTACAGGTGGCAAATAGGTAATCCCAGGCCACAAGATCGAAGGTGAGGGGTCATGCAATATTGATTTTTCCACATGGACATAGTTTACAATATCTGTGTCCCATTTATTTAATAGTATTTTTAGCTTTGTTTATTATCACAGTGTGTATGTGCATTGCTTAGCACTCCTATTATACTTATTCACTTAGTGATTACTATTCACCCTCATATTCCTATGAGGTTTTCTAGGCATTTGCCTGTTGTCACCTTTTAGCTTTTAGCGCGACTTTTTGATTTTTATATGATTTATGGTTTACTACTTTTTAGTCGCAGCTTATACTAATTAGTGTAAGCGCAATATTTGTTTGTTTTTTACCACAAGATCGAAGCCCTTCTCCACGTCTGTTGACAGGATAAGGCCCTCGATATTCTGTGTGTGCGTGCAATGGATCAGGTTAAGAGCTTTTATGACATTGTCACGCGCTTCCCTCCCCGGCATAAATCCCATCTGTTCTGGCCCAATAAAATTGGGCAGAAGGGATGTCAGCCTAGGGGCCAGAATTTTGGCCAGAAGTTTTAGGTCCAGGTTCAAAAGTGAAATTGGCCTGTAGCTTGAGCAGTCTGTAGGATCTTTAGCCGGCTTGGGAAGCAGATGTGCTGATGTGATAGTAGTAGACGTCGCTGGTGAAGTCTTAAAGTGGTTGAGGGCACAGAGGAGGGGGTTTTTAAGATGTCAGTGAAAGTTTTATAATAGTGGGCTGTAAACCCATCAGGGCCCGGACTCTTACCCGGCTTGAGAGCCTTAATAGCTAATAGAAGCTCGTCTTCTGAGATAGGTGATTCTAGAGATTCACAATTGGACGGATTTAAAGTAGGCATTCCGCTCCCTTCAATGTAGGTACGCAGTATGTGTTCTCTAGTGCCCTGTAAATCTGGGGGTTTGTGAGGCAAGGGCAGATTAAACAGTTTTTTATGGAAGGCATGGAATTGTGACGCGATGTTCTCCGATTTGTGTAGCGTCCGACCCTCTGAATTTTTGATAGATAGAATGGATTGAGCATGGGTTATATCTTTAAGAGCTTTTGCAAGAAATTTGCCACATTTGTCTCTGTGCTCATAGTAGAAGCCTTTCCTAAAGTAAAGAATACGCTTTGCTTTGAGGTTAAGCATAGAATTCAATTGCTCCCTAGCGTCTAACAGTTCCAAGGATGTAGCTTCTGCGTGAGATTGTTTATGTTGGGTTTCTAGTAGTGCGATTCTTTCTGCCAGTGACGCAATATTTTTGTTGGCTTCCTTCTTTTTATGGGTGCTCAAGTGGATAAGTTCTCCACGTATGACGCACTTATGAGCTTCCCAGACTGTCATGGGTGGCACGTCATCAGTTTCATTAAGTTGAAAATAAGTTTTAAGTTCCATGGCAATTTGCGGACTTGTGGTGAGGTCAGATATTAGCGTGGGGTTCAGTCTCCAGTTACATGGTTTGTGAGGTTTGTCATTCTGTGCCAGTGAGATCGACACCAGGCAGTGGTCTGAAAATGTTTGTATGCCTATGTTGGCTGCGTGTAGTAGGGGCAGATCACATTGAGTGATGAAAATGTAGTCAATTCGTGAGTGTTTTTTTATGTAACGGTGAGTAATACGTAAAATCTTTACCTGTAGGGTGTGCCAAGCGCCAAGCATCAACCAGGGTCAGTGAATTCAACAGAGTCTTAATTTTCTGTAAAATAGAAAATGAGATACTAGACTTGCCATTGGAGGTTTCCTGCAGAGGGAGCAAGGGGACATTGAAGTCTCCTCCCAATATGATACAACCAGTGGCAAAGCTTTTAAGTTCGTCCACCAGGCGGCGACAAAATGTTAGGTGTCTTGAATTGGGAAAATAAGCATTTGCAAGAGTTATCTGTCTATTATGCCATATCCCCTTCAGGAATAAAAATCGACCCTGGGGGTCTGCATATTGTTGAGTCACCTTAAAATTTACATGTTTATGTAGCAAAATCAACACTCCTTTGGATTTATGATCTGGGTTTGGAGTATGGAACACCTCTGGGAAGTATCTGTCAAACAGTCTTGGCACTGACTGAGATTGAAAGTGTGTCTCCTGTATGAATACAAAGACCGGCTGTGCCTTTTTCAGTTCCCTTAAAAGGGATATCCGTCTCTCTGGTATATTAAGGCCCCTAAGATTGTGTGAGATCAGCATGGGGCATTTGCCCAGAGAAGAGTACGCTCTTTCCAGCTCAGAGGGGTCTAAGTCAGATAGCAAGGGCCCTTACTTGTAACACAACACACAGGAAAAAAAAAAAAAAAAAAAGGGGGGATCCCTTACAGAAACCGAAGGGTTATGTACAAATATAATGACGAGTGCATGTCTACCTTGGGGCCCAACGGGCAGTAAAAAAGACACCGTGGGGACTCCCAAAGTATGATACAGTGTGGGGTACGTGGGAGAGACTGGCGGATTTGATAGGGATTCAAGTAATTTATCTATATGGGAAAAAGAAAACCAGCTCCCTCCCGCAGCCTAATAAAATAGATTTGTGAATAAGCAATATAACACTGACTTATAAAAGCATAACATTATATATAAGAAAAATTTAGTAATAGCAGAGAATGTGTACATGCCACATCCCGCACAGCCCCAGAGTGGAGCACAGAAGCAGCATGCACACATCCAGAGAGTACAGCAGCAGTGCATGGATAACAATAATGAACCAAACCATATATAACAAGAGCACTCACTCTGCTGCTGCACCAGTAATCCCCAGGAGGGGGAAAATTGCAACAGCGGTAACAGAAGTCCCAATAGATCCGTGATCCTTGGTGATTAAGATCTGATAAAGCGGAACGGCAGTTGAGAAAACAGAGAGCAACGTTCAAGTGCCCGCCTAGGTAACATCTAAAAGATGAAGAAGGTCCCACTTCGAGTGGGGAAAATCAGCCGGGACACATTCAGGGGAGTGCAATAGCCAAAACAGTAACTTATGGCATATACTTCCAAATTACAGTTTATCTGAGTAAAGGGGAGGATGCTCGCAGATCCAGTACCTCAGGTGGGCGCCTTAGCTCTTGCACTCCTGGCGAATTGAGATGATCTTGTGGGGTCCGCTCCTTGCTGCTTCTGATATTTCCCCTTCTTAGGCACATGCTTGGTCGGTGTGGAAGGCGGTGAAGATGCTGGGCTGTGAGATGCTGGAGGGGATCGAAATTCCCGGTACCATTTGGACAGGTCCACCGGTTTGCAATTGTAGAGCTGCACAGAATGATGGCAGCTCATCAGGGGTTCTGAGGGTGTACGGGACCCCATCCAGAGTAACTGATAGAGCAAACGGGAACTTCCATCTGTAGCTAAGATGGTGTGCTCTCAGGGTTTCCAGTAGGGGACGCAGAGCCCTGCTATTGCCTAGTGTGATCGGCGAAAGGTCCTGGAGCAGAGTGATGCGTTGCTCATTAAAGGTGATCAGCTCATTTTGACGTGCATGGGCTAAAATGTCCTCCTTGAGCTTGTAATTGGTGATACAGCATATGATATCTCTAGGTGGCAGCGGATCACTTGGTCTGGGCCTGAGAGCCCGGTGTGCCCGCTCAAAATCAATGGCAGTATCCGCAGGTCTTTCCAGCAAATTGTTAAATATGGAAGTCAGCGCCGGGACAATTTGTTCAGGGGAAACTCCCTCCGGTACTCCCCTCACCCTGATGTTATATCTCCTACCCCTATTGTCCAAATCCTCTAAATGATGGTTCATCGCTATCAATTGAGCTGTGTGTGCATCAGAGACAGATTCTAGTCGGGCAATTGCCTTGTCCCTCTTGTGCCCTAGGCGCTCTGCGTTATGGGCCCTTTCATTCATTGCCATCATGTCTGCCTTTAGCTCCGTGACAGCAGAGGAGAAGCTGTTCTTTATGTCAAATAACAAATGCTGACAAGTCAGCATATGTCAGGGGCAGGGGCAGACTGACAACTCATGGGGCCCCCGGGCAATAGGAGATTATGGGGCCCCTGGGCAATAGGAGAACATTATGGGGCCCCCAGGCAATAGGAGATTATGGGGCCCCCAGACAATAGGAGATTATGGGGCCCCCAGGCAATAGGAGATTATGGGGCCCCCAGGCAATAGGAGATTATGGGGCCACACAGTATAGACACACAGACACACAGTATACAAACACAGTATACACACACACAGAATACACATACACACACTGAAAAGGTACTGGAGAGCCGGGGCAGCTATAATCTTGGGATTTTTATTGGGGCTGGGGATATTGGTTTTATTGAGGCTGGCAACCCTGATGGGGCCCCTTAGTGGCATGGGGCCCTCGGGCAATGCCGAGAGCCCAAATGGTCAGTCCGCCCCTGGTCAGGGGTTGGTTGGTTAGGGAGTGGTGTCTCACCATGTCATCCAACGCTGCCTGTGGATCTTCGCTGTAGTTATCCTCGTGGTCGTCAGGCGCCATCTTTGAAGTATCCGAGCCCTGAGCCGACTGATGCCGGGACCTGAAAAGGTCCGGTATGCTGTGTGAGCGCGGGACCGCGAACGAGTTCCTGGCAGGTGTACCGGACTGGGGCCTGTTCGTTTTGCCCATAATCTGGTTTAGGGTAGTCAGTGTGTAGCTGAGAGGCTGCGGGAGGAGCGGAGCTCCTTCTCTATGCTGCCATCCGCGCTGCGTGCCAAGCCACCACTAATAAATTTTTAAAAAAAATTAATAATAATAAAAATGCCATAAATCTATCCCCTAGACACTATAACTTTTGTGCAAACCGATCAATATACGCTTATTGCAATTTTTTTAACCCAAAATATGTAGAAGAATACATATCGGCCTAAACTGAGGAAAAAATTAGTTTTTTTATATATTTTGGGGGGATATTTATTATAGCAAAAAGTAAAAAACTGTTTCACTCGCGGAGAGCAGTGGCAACAAAAGAAAAAAAAAAACAACAGGAAGCACATCAGAATTACAAGGTATACCTAGGAATGACACAGGAAGTTGAGGGGAAGGTACTCCAAAGTAGACATGTGCACTGACAAAAAATTAGTTCGTTTTCGTTTCATTCGTTTTTTTGCTTTTTTCGGAAATTCTAAAATTCTAAAATTCAGAAATTCGGAAATCCAAAAATTTGGAATTCGTAAATCCAAAAATTCAGAATTTGGAAATTCGAAAATTCGGAATTTGGAAATCTGAAAATTTGGATATTCGAATTTCTGAATTTTTGGATTTTCGGATTTCCAAATTTCCTACATTTCGAATTTAGAATTTCGAATTTTCGAATTACCAAAATTTCTGACTTTTCCAAATTTCCGATTTCCGAATTTTCAAATTTCCGAATTTTGAATTTTCAAATTTCCGAATTTTTGAATTTTCGAATTTCCGATAAAAGCAAAAAAACGAATGAAATCAAAACTAAAACAAAAAATTTTTTTGTCAGTGGACATGTCTACTCTAGAGTACCTAGAGTTAGTTATTATTTCGAATTTTACTGATTTTCTTTCTTTTTTCAGATTTTCGCATTTTTCAAACTTTTGAATCTCCGAATTTTCAAATTCCAAAAATTCGAAAATTCGGAATTCAAAAATTCGGAATTCGAAAATTCTGAATTTGGAATTCGAAAATGTGAAAATCTGAAAAAAAGAAAGGAAATCAGTAAAATTCGAAATAATAAATAACTAATAATAACTAACTATTAAATTATAGGTATTGGAATTTGCTTTCAAATTTGACTGTTTGTGAATGTAATGAATACAAATTTATCTGAAGTTATGAATTATCCTAAATAACGAATGCCACATAAACAAATGGAATGGAACAAATGAATAAAAAATAATAATAATAAAAAGGTTTTATTATTATTATTATTGTTATTTATTATTATTAGATCGTTACATTCCATTCTTTTAGATACGGCATTCGTTATTTGAGATAATTCGTAACTTCGGATAAATTCGTACTCGATATGTTCACTAACAGCCAAATTTGAAAGGAAATTCCAATACCTATAATTTAATAGTTATTATTAGTTAATTATTATTTCAGATTTTAAGGTTTTCGAATTTTCGGATTTTCATTCTTTTGAATTTTCAGACTATCATTCTTATTTTTGGATTTCCAAATTTTAGAGTTTTCAAATTTCCGAAATTCTGAATTTCCGAAATTTTGGAATTTATGAACTTCCGAATTTCCGAAATTTTGAATTCTCCAATTTCTGAAATTTTCCAATTTCCGAATTTCGAATTTCCGAAATTAGAATTTCCAAAATTTAGAATTTTACAATTTCCGAAATTTAGAATTTCCAAATTCCGAATTTCCTAAATTCCGAATTTCCGAACATTTAGAATTTTTGAAAATTCGGAAATTGAAAAATTTGTAAATTCGGAAATTTCAGAATTGACGAATTTGTCAAAATTCGTTAAAAAACAAATTTGGAACAAAACTAATTACACATGTCTACTCTAGAGCAATGTTTCTCAACCCCAGTTGAGGACCAAGCCTCTTTCTGAGATTTGTTTACAAGTTAAAAACAGTTTTTTTTTGCTAGAAAATTACTTAGAACCCCCAAACATTATATATATTCTTTTCTAACACCCTAGAGGATAAATACATATATCTTGAGTAAGGGCAGTGATGCCTGAAACATCGCTGCTGTGATATATACTATATATATATATATATATATATATATATATATATATATATATATATATATATATATATATATATATATATATATATATATATATATATATATATACACACACACACACACACACACACTGCGTCACTTTAACCACTTGAGCCCCGGACCATTATGCTGCCTAAGGACCAGAGGTCTTTTTCCAATTTGCGTCCTTTTCTTCCCACAAATAGAGCTTTCTTTTGATGGTATTTGATCACCTCTGCGGTTTTTATTTTTTGCGCTATAAACGGAAAAAGACCGAAAATTTTGAAAAAAAATGATATTTTCTACTTTTTGTTATTAAAAAAATCCAATAAACTCAATTTTAGTCATACATTTAGGCCAAAATGTATTCGGCCACATGTCTTTGGTAAAAAAAATGTCAATAAGTGTATATTTATTGGTTTGCGCAAAAGTTATAGCGTCTACAAACTAGGGTACATTTTCTGTAATTTACGCAGCTTTTAGTTTATGACTGCCTATGTCATTTCTTGAGGTGCTAAAATGGCAGGGCAGTACAAAACCCCCCCAAATGACCCCATTTTGGAAAGTAGACACCCCAAGGAAATTGCTGAGAGGCATGTTGAACCCATTGAATATTTATTTTTTTGTCCCAAGTGATTGAATAATGACAAAAAAAAAAAAAAATATTTACAAAAAGTTGTCACTAAATGATATATTGCTCACACAGGCCATGGGCCTATGTGGAATTGCACCCCAAAATACATTCTGCTGCTTCTCCTGATTATGGGGATACCACATGTGTGGGACTTTTTGGGAGCCTAGCCGCGTACGGGGCCCCGAAAACCAATCACAGCCTTCAGGATTTCTAAGGGTGTAAATTTATGATTTCACTCTTCACTGCCTATCACAGTTTTGGAGGCCATGGAATGCCCAGATGGCACAAAACCCCCCAAATGACCCCATTTTGGAAAGTAGACACCCCAAGCTATTTGCTGAGAGGCATATTGAGTCCATGGAATATTTTATATTTTGACACAAGTTGCGGGAAAGTGACACATTTTTTTTTTTTTTTTTAGCACAAAGTTGTCACTAAATGATATATTGCTCACACAGGCCATGGGCATATGTGGAATTGCACCCCAAAATACATTCAGCTGCTTCTCCTGAGTATGGGGATACCACATGTGTGGGACTTTTTGGGAGCCTAGCCGTGCACGGGACCCCGAAAACCAATCACCGCCTTCAGGATTTCTAAGGGTGAAAATTTTTGATTTCACTCTTCACTGCCTATCACAGTTTCGGGGGCCATGGAATGCCCAGGTGGCACAAAACCCCCCCAAATGACCCCATTTTGGAAAGTAGACACCCCAAGCTATTTGCTGAGAGGCATGGTGAGTATTTTGCAGCTCATTTGTTTTTGAAAATGAAGAAAAAGAAGAAAAAACATTTTTTTTTTTCTTTTTTCAATTTTCAAAACTTTGTGACAAAAAGTGAGGTCTGCAAAATACTCACTATACCTCTCAGCAAATAGCTTGGGGTGTCTACTTTCCAAAATGGGGTCATTTGGGGGGGTTTTGTGCCATCTGGGCATTCCATGGCCTCCGAAACTGTAATAGGCAGTGAAGAGTGAAATCAAAAATTCACGCCCTTAGAAAGCCTGAAGGCGGTGCTTGGTTTTTGGGGTCCCGTGCGCGGCTAGGCTCCCAAAAAGTCTCACACATGTGGTATCCCCGTACTCAGGAGAAGCAGCAGAATGTATTTTGGGGTGTAATTTCACATATTCCCATGGCATGTTTGAGCAATATATCATTTAGTGACAATTTTGTGCAAAAAAAAAAAAAAAAAAAATTTGTCTCTTTCCCGCAACTTGTGTCGCAATATAAAATATTCCATGGACTCGACATGCCTCTCAGCAAATAGCGTGGGGTGTCTACTTTCCAAAATGGGGTCATTTGGGGGGGTTTTGAACTGTCCTGGCATTTTATGCACAACATTTAGAAGCTTATGTCACACATCACCCACTCTTCTAACCACTTGAAGACAAAGCCCTTTCTGACACTTATTGTTTACATGAAAAAGTTTTTTTTTTGCAAGAAAATTACTTTGAACCCCCAAACATTATATATGTTTTTAAAGCAAATGACCTACAGATTAAAATGGTGGGTGTTTCATTTTTTTTTTTCACACAGTATTTGCGCAGCGATTTTTCAAACGCATTTTTTGGGGAAAAAACACACTTTTTAAAATTTTAATGCACTAAAACACATTATATTGCCCAAATGTTTGATGAAATAAAAAAGATGATCTTAGGCCGAGTACATGGATACCAAACATGACATGCTTTACAATTGCGCACAAACGTGCAGTGGCAACAAAATAAATACATTTTTAAAAGCCTTTAAAAGCCTTTACAGGTTACCACTTTAGATTTACAGAGGAGGTCTACTGCAAAAATTACTGCCCTCGATCTGACCTTCGCGGTGATACCTCACATGCATGGTGCAATTGCTGTTTACATTTGACAACAGACCGCTGCTTGCGTTCGCCTTAGCGCGAGAGCAGGGGGCGACAGGGGTGCTTTTTTTTTTTTTTTTTTTTCTTTATTATTTTTTTGCTTTTTTATCTTATTTTTAAACTGTTTCTTTCATTTTTTTTTTTTTAATCATTTTTATTGTTATCTTGGGGAATGCAAATATCCCCTATGATAGCAATAGGTAGTGACAGGTACTCATTTTTCTTATTAGACCCTAGATCTCTCCTCTGCCCTCAAAGCATCTGACCACACCAAGATCGGTGTGATAAAATGCTTCCCCAATTTCCCAATGGCTCTATTTACATCCGGCGAAATCTAAGTCATAAAATGCTCGTAGCTTTCGGTTTCTTAGGCCATAGAGATGTTTGGAGCCACTCTGGTCTCTGATCAGCTCTATGGTCAGCTGGCTGAATCACCGGCTGCATTCTCAGGTTCCCTGTTGAGACAGGAGAGCCAGAGAAAAACACGGAAGACGGTGGGGGGGGGCATTCCCTCCCACGGCTTGTAAAAGCAGTCTAGAGGCTAATTAGCCGCTAGGATTGCTTTTACATGAAAGCCGACCGCTGGCTGAAAAGAATGATACCAAGATGATACCTAAACCTGCAGGCATCATTCTGGTATAACCACTCAAAGTCGTGAATGGCGTACCTGAAGACAAAAAAATGGTTAACAATAAAGCACAGTAAACGGTAAAGTATAAAAAATTGCATACCTGAAAAGCAAACATGATAAAACATAATAACAATAAAACATTGCAGAATAGAATACAGTAAAAAAGAGCAGAACAATAGAGAGAGAGAATAGAGAGAGAGAGAACAATGAAACGACAGCTATTTTTTTTTATTTTATATATTTTTTTTTTTTTTACACTTTTTTTGTAACTAACTTTTATAACTGCAACCGGTTCCAGGTTCGGGTCTCTCAAAATGCGATGGCATCTTGGGAGACCCTGTGAAAGTGTGCCTAGTCTGTGCAATGCTGTACCCTACGATAATACTCAGCTAGTGAATGGTAGTGTTCAAAACATTCACCAATGCAAAAACCAGGATTGTCAGGACAGGAGGGACAATAATAGCGGGTGTCACACCTATATCCGCGCTTGCTGCAGACACAACATGTTTTTTGGGGGGTTCGTTGGGTAGGGGTACTCGGGAGGACATAAAGTAAATGCCTCTCATGCAGCCGACTGCACTTGATTGGGGATGTGAATGGGGGAAGTACGGGCGCTGCAGAAGTGGTGGGTTCCCAATTAGGATTGGCGAATGCAGCAGGAAGGGCATTATGGGCATGACGGCCTGTGTTTGTCTTTTTGGTGGCAGCGGGACACTACTTGTGCTTGACACCTCACCAGCTTGAACTGCACTTATGGGACTCGCCACGTCACCAAGTGTTACTGCAGTGCTGGTTTGACTACGACCGGGGTGTACTAGGCCGCTGGTGCTTGCCAGTTCACCAAAACGCTACAAAAAAAACTGTTAGCGATCGCAGGGATCAGGCCTGACTCTGCGAACGCTGCAGTTATGCGTTTAGTGTTTTGTAAGTGACAGTGATCGAACGATACTGCACTTTGGTGGGCTGGGCTGGGCGGAGGGGCAAAACGCAGGTGCTAGCAGGTATCGCTAGTATAGGTCTGATCGGATCAGATATTGATCCGTTCAGATACTATACCACTAAGGGAGGTGTACGGTGCGTGCATGCGTGGGTGTTAGCGCTACTGGCGCTAACCTGACGCTGCCTGGGGCGGGTGCTTGCTTGCCAGTTCACCAAAATGCTACCAAAAAAACTGTTAGCGATCGCAGGGATCAGGCCTGACTCTGCGAACGCTGCAGTTATGCGTTTAGTGTTTTGTAAGTGACAGTGATCGATCGATACTGCACTTGGGTGGGCTGGGCCGGGCGGAGGGGCAAAACGCAGGTGCTAGCAGGTATCTGGGCTGATCCTGCTAGCACTGCGTTTTTGGGAACCCTAAACTGCTGGGGACACTAGTATAGATCTGATCGGATCAGATATTGATCCGTACAGATACTATACCACTAAGGGAGGTGTACGCTGCGTGCGTGGGTGTTAGCGGTACTGGCGCTAATCTGACGCTGCCTGGGGCGACGCATATCACCGCCGGGCGATCAGGGGGCTAAACCTTTATTCAGTAATAAACGGCGGGTGCCCTGACACTATAAAAAATAAATGAACTAACCAGCGTCACCCGTAACGGTTATACGGTGATCAGTGGTGAAAGGGTTAACTAGGGGGCAATCAAGGGGTTAAAACATTTATTAGATAGTATATGGGGGTCCCTGACGCTATAAAACGCTGACGGCGAACCTAAATATTTACGTCCCTAACTAGCGTCACCAGCGACACTAATACAGCGATCAGAAAAATGATCGCTTAGTGACACTGGTGACGGGGGGTGATCAAGGGGTTAAAACTTTATTAGGGGGGGTTAGGGGGGTACCCTAGACCTACAGGGGGCTAATACTAACTGACCTAACACTGTAACTGTCACAAACTGACACCAATACAGTAATCAGAAAAAAAAACTGCTTGGTGTCAGTTTGTGACGGGGGGGGGGGTGATTGGGGGGGATCGGGGGGCGATCGGGGTGTTTTGTGTGCCTGGCATGTTCTACTGTGTGTGTTTGTGTTTTACACTCACATACCTGTCTTCTCTCCTCGGCGCCGGAACGGAAAATACCAAGCCGAGGAGAGATGACATCACTTCCTTTGCTGCTGTTTAGCATACAGCAGCAAAGGAAGATTCTCATTGGCCGGCGGCGATCGCGAGGGGGGGGCCACGAACGGATGGCCTCCCCCTCACCTCCGATCGCCGGGAGACAAAACAGGACCGCCTCGGGCACCGGGGGGGGGGGTCCGATCGGACCCCCCACCCGCGGGAGGCAAATCACGTATATGTACGTGATTTTGCCTGCCCGTGCCGCCTTGCCGACGTACATCGGCGTGAGGCGGTCCTTAAGTGGTTAACTGACAATTGCACGGTCGTGCGATGTTGTTCCCAAACAAAATTGACGTCCTTTTTTTCCCACAAATATAGCTTTCTTTTGGTGGTATTTGATCGCCTCTGCGGTTTCTACTTTTTGCGCTATAAACAAAAAAGAGTGACCATTTTGTAAAGAAACACAATATTTTGTACTTTTTGCTATAATAAATATCCCCATTTTTTTTTTAAAAAAAGCTAATTATTTCCTCAGTTTAGGCCGATATGTATTCTTCTACATATTTTTGGTAAAAAATCGCAATAAGCGTATATTGATTGGTTTGCGCAAAAGTTATAGCGTCTACAAAATAGGGGATAGATTTATAGCATTTCTATTATTATTATTTTTTTTTTACTAGTAATGGTGGCGATCTGTGATTTTTATCGTGACTGCGACATTATGGCGGACACATCGGACACTTTTGACACATTTTTGGGACCATTGGCATTAAAAATGGCTATTGGCATTGGCTGTAAAAATGCACTGATTACTGTGTAAATGACACTGGCAGGGAAGGGGTTAACACTAGGGGGCGGTGAAGGGGTTAAGTGTGTTCCCTGGGAGGTGATTCTAACTGAAGGGAGAGGGGACTGACTGGAGGAAGTGACGGATCGTGGTTCCTAGCCAATAGGAACACACGATCTGTCTCTCCTGTCAGAACAGAACAGGGAAGTGTGTGTTTACACACACTCGTCCCTGTTCTGTGTCTCTTGCTCACGATCGCTCGTGGCCGGCAGTCATTGCGACTGTCAGCCACGAGCATCGCCCCCCCCCCACTGTGCAGCGGGCTCGCGCGCCTGCTATCACGACCCTGCGAGCCATCGTAGCTAACCTGCCACAGTACAACTGCGGCGGCTGGTCGGGAAGCGGTTAAAGTCACTAACAGCCGTTCTTCCGCACTAATGCTTCATCTCATGTTGGTATGGCTTCGGATCAGACGTCCTCTTACAAGGTCTAATAACCGATCGAAGGTTGCCACTGACATCCTAGTAAAATTGTAGAACTTGTCTTGGTGAGTCCGCATTTCTCCAAACATGAGAGCAAAGTAGCCAATAGATGGACGCTGGGAGGTCAAGGGATGCACCCAGTAAAGACGACGTCTCCTCCGCTGAATAAGATCCATCTGCCTCCTCCTTTTCATCCTCATAAGCAGAAAAATTAATATGGCAATCAGATTTCTTCCATAAGAACCCATATTCAATGATCACACTTCAACAAAGGTCGAAGTCCTCTCACTGAACAAAGAAACAGGAAATGGGTGGACTGAAATGCATCATGGGTAGTCAAGGGACCAAAAAAATAGTTGCTATGGGAATGACAAGAATGTTCCACCGCAGCTAAATGCAGCCGCATGTAAACGCAAGTAATAGCTGTTAATCGCAACTGCAAGTGATTGCTGTGATTGGAGTCTTGGGATTTCAAAACAAGTAAACATGCTTTTAACAGCGGCAGAACAGCCACCCATTTGAAAGGGGCCTTACTTTTCAACAAGACACAGCAGTTGAATCCACCACAATTTTACTTTAGCTTAACAGCTTGCCGACCAGCCACCGCAGTTGCACTGCGGCAACATGGCTCGGCTGCGCGAATCGCCGTCATGTTAAGTCAGTAACATAGATGTCCACTAGGGGGTGCATGCTGCTCGCCACGGAGCCGATGCGAGTGCCCGGCGGTCACGATCACCGCCGGGCTCCCACGATCGCTCGGGGCACACCGAAAAACGGGATCTGTGTGTGTAAACAGTTTCCGGTTCTCTGAGGGGAAAAGAGACAGCATGTCTGTTCATACAGAGTATGAACAGCGATCTGTGATCTCCCCTGCAAAGTCCCCTCCCCCCTTCAGTTAGAATCACTCCTTAGGACACACATTAACCCCTCGATCGCCCCCTAGTGGTTAACCCCTGCACTGCCAGTGACATTTTTATAGTAATCAATGCAATTTTATATCACTGATCACTGTAAAAATGTCAATGGTCCCAAAAATGTGTCAAAATTGTCCGATGTGTCTGCCATAATGTCGCAGTCCCGATAAAAATCGCAGATCGCCACCATTACTAGTAAAAAAAAAAAAATAATAATACCAAAGCCATAAAACTATTCCCTATTTTGTAGACGCTATAACTTTTGTGCAAACCAATCAATATACGCTTATTGTGATTTTTTTTTACCAAAAATATGTAGAAAAATACGTATCGGCGTTAACTGAGGAAGAAAATATTTTTTTTGTATATTTTTGGGGGATATTTATTATAGCAAAAAGTAAAAAATATTGCATTTTTTTTCAAAATTAACGCTCTTTATTTGTTTATAGAGCAAAAAATAAAAATCGCAGAGGCGATCAAAATACTACCAAAAGAAAACTCTATTTGTGGGAAAAAAGGGCTCTGGTCAGGAAGGGGGTAAAATCTTCCAGAGCTGAAGCGGTTAAACTGTTGTACAGTGGATGTTTTTCCAGCCTTGTATAAGAACACAATTGGGGGGGTACTAAAACTGGATGAAATAAATGGGGGGGGTTTGGATTCCCCCATTTAAATTATAAATATTTATTATCTTGCCTGTTCCTATAATTAGCTGGGCTACCAAAGGTCTTATATATATACAAAGGAAGTAGAACACTAACATAAATTCTAAGAATAGTAGGACAGAGCATATAAAACAAAAGGGAAAAGGCGATACATTAAATAAGTCCTTCTTCAGTACTCTGTATGTTGGCTGGGCTCCAGGAGGAAGAGGCAATGTTCACATTTTAAAGCACTCAAAGACACAACCCACACAAACACCATCTGCCCGCCCGTGTAGTCCTCTGTCCAATGAGAAGCTATTGGGGGCTGTCCTTCCTACTACGGAATAGTTCTCCCTTGGGGTTTTTCAGCAGCTATATAGTAGGTCTCAAAAGACGTATTGTTGATAAAAATACTTTATTAACAAAATAGAATTCAATGTCATGTTCCAATTAAAATTAGAACTCTGGTTACTGAATCAATACATTTTCCAAATATAACAGTGGACACAATGCAAAAATATTGAAACCCCAACGCATTTCAACCTATGCAGTCATGGTCTTCTTCAGGGGGATAGTTTGCTCTGAGGAAATGCATCAAACATGTATGTATGTTACTGTCTTCCACAAGGGGGAGCATTACTCTGCGAACACCTGCCTTGACCCAAGTCAACATTCCAGTCCACATCTGGTTCGTTTATTGTTGTTGTTGGAAAGCAGTCATATTAATTTTCACCTCACCAGGAGGTCTAAGATGGTGCTCCTCTACCCCCCATACATCACTTCAGGAGGCCTATGCGAGAACATCCTTCGGGAGAGGAAGTCCCATTTGTGACCCCTTGTTACAAACACCCTGCTGTGTAAACTGATTCGCCTGGTGTGCCAAGATGACCTCCAGCAGGCCATATGGCTCTGTAATAACCAGAGAGAAAAGTTCATAAATGTCTCATATTAACCACGTTGCACCTTCCAACACCGGAGAGTGCAAAATCGTGTGCAGCTGTGCATAGAAACCTTCCATTTTTTTTGTCAAATCCTATTTGAACAAGCTGAAGTTAGAAGCTGATTGGCTATCATGCACAGCTGCACCAGATTTTGCACTCTCCAGTTTTAGTAAGTCAAGCCCAATGACTTTCCTAAGCCCTGTCTCTGTGAATAACTAACATTGACTGCGGGAAATGGAAGAAGTGGGGACTGGGAGGGTGTAGCTGAGACTAACTGACTAAAAAGGAGGGGAGAAGAGAAAGATATCAAAATCATGTAGTAAACCCAAAACCACCACATGATGTCAGCATACCAAAGAAAAATTTATAACCTAATGCAGTTCAGTACAAGGCATAAAAATTACATGAAAGTGGGGCAGAACAATGGTAGGTATTTTAACTATGTCATAGCTCCCAACTGTCTCTGATTTCGAGGGACTGTCCCTGATTTGGAGCAATGTCCCTCTGTCCCTCGTTCCTTCTCATTTGTCCCTCATGTTGGTCTGATCTATATAGTTATATATAAAATGCACTATTGATCTTTCAAAAAGTGTTTCCCATTGCTAAACCTTTCATCCAATTTCTAAATTGCTGCATTTGTAAATTTCAAAAGCCAATATAGAGGAATAGTAGTTGTGCCCCACTCAATGCCACAGGCCTCCATACAATTTTCCCAGCCAGTGACTATTATATCCCAAGGAAAGAGTGTCCACACACATGAATGGATTTGCTGTACTTTACTGAGAGAAGTTAGAGAATAGCACATCATATCAACATACTGTACATTCAGGAGTCACTTGACAATGCATAGTCAATCACGTTTAGTGGAGGGTCCACAGTAGTCACGTGTGAAAGCATATGCAGCATTTTAGGCAGCCATCTCCCTCTAACATATAAAAAAATGAAAATACTGGCGCTCAGCAGGCCGATGTGTAATAGATAATAACATAATAACAAAAGCAAAAATAGCAACGAGATAGGTCCACAATAATTAATAAATATATAAAAGGTGTCAAATCAACAAAAAAGAAAAAGTCTATAATACTTGAGCCTGTGACAGGGAAGTCTTCTGCACCCAATGCAATGTACAGTATAAAGAATGAGGGCATGGTGAGAATGATATACAACATTTCATTTATGCTGGAAATGTGGTTCCATTATGACAGCCTTTGACCATAGTCATACAGCATGGGGAAATAATGATTGGGACCTGGATATCATGCTTTATGAGATGTGAACCTGGTCAAAAATGCTCCAAATTACTTCTGTTATAAAGGCCCAGTTAGCTAATTAGGTGTGTCTTATTATAGCCTTATTGTAGCCTTTTGTTAACATACTGTTAGTAGAAAATAGTTAGAGTGATGCAAGTTGACGTGTAAATTGCCATCATCCCTGTATATATGAAATTGTGAATACCTCTAAATGGGATTTTTAAGGCAATTGTAGAAAAATACAAATTATATATATTATGTATTTTTTCAAAAAATGGAAAATTTATTAATACAATTTTTTTTACATGATAAAAAGATTCCAACAAGGGAAACCCAGACAAAAACAGACATGTACATGTATCATAGTAAAATAATTGGTATCACAAGTGGTATCACCCCACTACACATAAGGAGTACCATCCATACAATTTACAGATGGTGAGTAGTGGGAGTATCCAACGCGTTTCGACATATGTATGAATTTTATTCTTCTTCAGGGATTGATACCACTTCTCCCCTGTGGGTGGCCTCATTACGTTAGCACTACTTGTGGCGAGATCACGCTATCCGCGGCAGGCCCTTGCCATGTTACGCATAACGTCACCACCACTGTTCTGCATGTGGCGTCATTGCCGGTGCATTACGTATGATGTAACTACCGCTGCGTTATGTGCAGCGTCATTGCCGCCACGCCACGTGCGGCGTTATCCCCGCCAAGTCCCGAGCGGCTTGTTTAGCGGCCCACATGATGGAATAAAAGGAAGACACCGGGGATCACATTGGCGCCATTCCCCCCTCACCATTGCGTTGGAGGACACTGCAGTGTAGCCATGCTTTACCTATGAGCCTTTGGAGCCATTTTGTTCAGCCTTTGTGGCCGGACATATAGGACAACTTTTCATTAAGTGTTTGCTTTATTATTTAGTATTTTATCTCTTTTTGTTTTTTATTGCCCCATATTCAGGGGGCTCCCTCTCTTTAGGAATGTGATGACTCCTTGTGTAGGGTCCCCTTCCCTTGTGGCTTGGGGGAATCCTTGGGAGGCATACATACATATTTTTAAATTCTGAATTGAGCATATTTTTACAAATATATCCTCTCTTAGTTTTTCCAGCTGGAAAATTTGGGTTTCCTCCCTGTTCCTGTCTTTTTGGTGTCCTTATGGGATTAGTCCAGTGGCCCCCATATGTGTTGAAAGGCATATGTCATGCAGACTTTGAGATGGTGTTGAGGGAATGCCCTCTCCAATATTATAATTGATATGTAAGTTTGATATATTTGAAAGCATTTTTCATGTTTCATATCAAAATGTATTTATACTTTACTCTGTATTTTCAGAAGTGGTATCAATCCCTGAAGAAGAATAAAATTCATACATATGTTGAAACGCGTTGGATACTCCCACTACTCACCATCATCTTTCAATTGTATGGATGGTACTCCTTATGTGTAGTGGGTTGATACCACTTGTGATACCAATTATTTTACTATGATACATGCACATGTGTGTTTTTGTCTGGTTTTCCCTTGTGGGAATCTTTTTATCATGTAAAAAATTTTGTATTAATACATTTTCCATTTTTTGAAAAAATATATAATATATATAATTTGTATTTTTCTGCAATTGCCTTAAAAATCCCATTTAGAGGTAATCACAATTTCAACATACTGTTAGTAGTAGAGTCTTGTGTAGTCTTGTACTGTGTGGCCCATTTCTGCAGCAGAGGCAGTGGTCTCAAGATTATGAAACTGATGAGGAAAGTTGGAAAGAATAAATTATTAAAAAAAAAAATTAAAACTCTAAATTGTAGTCTAAACAAGGACAGAAATTTTATTTGAAATTAGTTTGGAGTTTTCATGATCTCATTTAATGACTAACTCAACTTAATAAAGATGCCTGACAACAAAGACTGTTTTCCCTCAAGCCTCACATCCTCATCAAGTCAAACTGAGGTGAGAAGCGTGCCTGGACTTTTTATCTCCTAGTCAATGACTCCAATAACACTCCTAAGCTCTGATCAATATCTATATATCTTAACCTTGTATATTAGCTGTAACGACACCCCGAGTGTGAAAGGGGTTAAAGCCGTTTAGGACATTCCATTTCTGAGCACAAAGGCAGCTACCGAACACTCCAATCAGCCGAACAAGAAACCCATACGAATAATTCTTCCCCCCAAGTACGAGACAAGGCTCTGTACAGAGGGTCAAACAGGAATCAGACTCTTTATTATTAGAACCAGAATACAGTCTTATATACAGTAGAAGAGGAGGTCCCCCCTCTTGCTTATATTACTCAAACAATACAACGGTAACCAGAAACAGAATTGACATGAACTAATTAACCCCTTAAAGCAGCCGATGTGACTCTCCTATGGCATTGTATGATTAATCAGGATTTCACTACAGGTCAGACTTGTTGTCACCGAGCTTCACACATTAGTATAAACACAGGACACCTTCTCACAATAACAGGAGCTAATTACAATTAACAATACAAACAGTGATCTCCCCCCCCCCCCTCCCCAGCCCAGCAGGCAACAAAACACACAGTAGGAGTAGACTGTCCGGCTCCTACCCAGCCCCAGAGGCCAATGTGATCAGCGCTCTCAACTAACATGTTGAGTTCAGAATCAAACAAACCAAGAATAGTCTTTACATATATCCTGGGAGATTTTGTGGATAAATATTACTGTCCCATTTGAAGTAATCCAACATATATTTTCTCAGTCATCCTGTGCCCAAAAGTGACTCCCATCACATTAGCCATTACTATTAAAGTATGTCAAGAAAAATAAGTTGCAACAAAAGAATAGCAGGGGTTATGGCTACAAGATGAAAGTGGTCTTTGCGGCGGATTCGCGGGAAAGGGGCGACCCAGTGCCTTCTGCCGCTTACCGGAGCCGTCGGCAGCGGTGGAGGTGATCGGGTCCGGTCACTTGCTGGGTATGGAGATAAGTGAGGGGAAGATGACCCCCCACCTGTCTCCATACAATTGCTGGGCGGAAGCAACGTCAAAACGTCGCTTCCACCCACAGCTCTTAAAGGGCCATTTTTTTAAAAAAAAATTTTTAAATGACAATTTTTTTTTTTTTTTATTGCATTTTAGTCTAAATATGAGATCTGGGGTCTTTTTGACCCCAGATCTCATATTTAAGAGGTCCTGTCATGCTTCCTGTCATGATTTTTTCCTTTTCAAAAATATTTTATTAAGTACAATAAAAATATGCACTGTACATTATATAAAATACAGATATATATTATATACTGTAACTGTCATGTTTTTTTCTATTACAGGGGATGTTTACATTCCTTGTAATAGGAACAAAAGTGGCATTTTTTTTTTTTTTTTGAAAAACAGTGTAAAAATAAAAGTTAAAATAAATAAGAAAAAAAAAAAAATTAAACGTGCCCCGTCCCAACGAGCTCGCGTGTGTAGCACCCGCATATGAAAACGGTGTTCAAACCACACATGTGAGGTATCGCCGCGATCGGTAGAGCGAGAGAAATAATTCTAGCCCTAGACCTCCTCTGTAACTTAAAACATGCAACCTGTAGAATTTTTTAAACGTCACCTATGGAAATTTTTAAGGGTAAAAGTTTGTCGCCATTCCACGAGTGAGCGCAATTTTGAAGCATGACATGTTGACATTTTGAAGCGTGACATGTTGGGTATCAATTTACTCAGCGTAACATTATCTTTCACAATATGAAAAAAAAATTGGGCTAACCTTACTGTTGTCTTATTTTTTAATTCAAGAAAATGTATTTTTTCCAAAAAAAGTGCGCTTTTAAGACTGCTGCGCAAATATGGTGTGACAGAAAGTATTGCAACGACCGCCATTTTATTCTCTATGGTGTTAGAAAAAAAATGTATAATGTTTGGGGGTTCTAAGTAATTTTCTAGCAAAAAAAACCTGTTTTTAACTTAAATCTTAGAAAGAGGCTCGGTCCTTAAGTGGTTAATGGCATCCCCGTCTTAATCCGTAGGGTTCAATATTGAGTTAGCCAACCCTTAGCAGCTATAACAGCTTCAACTCTTCTGGGAAGGCTGTTCACAAGGTTTAGGAGTGTGTCTATGGGAATGTTTGACCATTCTTGCAGAAGCGCTTTTGTAAAGTCAGGCACAGATGTTAGACGAGAAGGCCTGGCTCGCAGTCTCTGCTCTAATTCATCCCAAAGGTTTTCTATTGGGTTGAGGTCAGGACTCTGTGTAGGCCAGTCAAGTTTCTCCACCCCAAACACTATCATCCATGTCTTTATGGACCTTGGTTTGTGCACTTGTTGGAATAGGAGGGGGCCATCTCCAAACTGTTCCCCCAAAGTTGGGAGCATGAAATTGTCTGAAATGTCTTGGTATGCTGACGCTTTGAGAGTTCCCTTCACTGGAACTAAGGGACCAAGCCCACCCCCTGAAAAACAACCCCACGCCATTATCCCCCCTCTACCAAATGATTTGGACCAGTGCACAAACAAGGTCTATAAAAACATGGATTAAGAGTTTGGGGTGGAGGAACTTGACTGGCCTGCATAGAGTCCCAATCTCAGTTGAAGCTGTTATAGCTGGGTGGGCCAACTCAATATTAATTCCTACAAACTAAGACTGGGATGCCATTAAAGTTTATGTGCATCAATACTTTGACAATATAGTGTATATAGGAAAAAAATAACTAACATATAGATATAAAAACAAAAAAAAAAGGATCACCTTTATCTCCCAATGGGTGATTCACTTTAAAATTGATTTTCTTCTGCTTTAGCCAAACCAAACTTCCCTATCAAGTCTGTAATCTTCTGTCTTTAAAATGTGTGCAGCGTATGTAATACCAATACTCGTAGCCTAAAAATATCAAAATTTACTCCACTCTGAACAGCTAACATGCTAGATGAAATCCTAAATATTCAGCGATATATTCATTTTTTCCCCTGAAAACTAAATGGATCTTAGAAATAAAAACTGAAGGGAAGCTTAATTTGAGCTTTTTCCACTGCATCTATTTTGTGCACTGAAAGACATTCCGTAATCAAGATGGTGCTAAAACTCCAAATTCATTATTCATGTAGTCACAGGCTTATTGATAATAAGGAGCAAAAATTGCAACACAACAGAAGTCTTCAACTTTATCTTTATCTAAAATGTGCTTGCTTATAAAGTTTCGCTGAGAATTAATTGGTTGCCATAACCACGTAAAGTTTGTGAGTTTTACAAAATGCTTTGGCTAGCACATGTTATTTAAAAAGGTTTTCCAAGTTCAAATGACTTAAATATATGGCCTTTCACAGCACACTTTTAAATATACATTTTTTATCTTTCTAACAGTAACCTCCAGAGTCAGGGACAGCCAACATCCTTCTGTGTAGAGTGGGTTACAAGGCATGGTGGATGTAATGCTAGATGAATAGTTGGGCGCCAGACACTTTTTGAAATCAAAGAGATTCATTGTCTCTTAAACAGAACTGTGGGAGAGAGAGTTAGGGTCAGGACACCCTTAGATAGATGCAAAGATAATTGGCAGACTCCAGGACTTCTATAGGCAGACAGCTTTACAGGTAAAGGCCTCCAGTCGGACACCACTTCTGTATAGGTAGGACTGCTGTCTCCTATGGCAACAATCTTGTAGCAGTTACTAACGGCAATTGAAGTCAACTATTTGCAACACGAACAGTCCTTAGCTTATCCCACCATCACTCACTGTGGGTCTTCACTCAATGAGCTCCCAGTCTCCCTCACTAGGCTTCAGATCCACTAGCCACTGGATCCCTTGAGCTCTTCCACTGTTAACACTCAGCATCTTCCTCAAGCTTCACCCCCCACTTCCCTGCTGGATGCCTGGCTTGGCACTCACAGATACTCTTCAAGCGTCACCCCCCGCTGACACGCTAGGTCCCTGGCTTGGAACTTGCTGAAGTTTTCCCACTTCTTTGCCGTCCCTGGCTGGCGAGAAGTCTGCTCTGGTACTGGCCTCAGCTTACTCACAGTGGTCTCCGGTAGCAAGGTGGATGATCCCTCAGTGGCGCAGCTTCCCCTCTACCTCCGACCACAACTGGTTCCCCGGCCGGTGGAACCATTACTTCTGGTTGGACTACAAGCCCGCAGTCCCAACCCCACGCTACTTCTGAATAGGCTCTCAGACAGCCTAGCAGCCAGATGTCCCTGGAATAGCTTAGGCTTTTCGCCTAGAAGCCCGGGCAATGCAACACATGTCCACCCAGACAGCCATCCAGGTGGCACAGAACCCCGATCACCTGACTCCACCCAAATAAATAGGCTCTCCCAGCATGCCAAGGAACCCAATAAAATCCCTGCCCATTGGCTGAGACACCCCATTCATTCCTAATCTGTCCTTGCTATGCCCTTGTCTTATCTAATGTCACCAGCTACAACACCACCTAGCGACAGAAGAGAAAAGTGCAGCAATTCCAGAATTAGGGGAAATCAATTGATATCCTAACAATTGGCCAAGGCAACTATCACCTGGCAATTAAATTTGAAAGCAACCCTGCCTAAACATCAGGGTGCTACATATGTGTACCCCAACGAATCCTACACTCTTTCTCCAGGCAATATTGCACAAATATCCACAAAACCAATGACCAGTAAATGAGTGAATAAATCATATATGATTAATATACCCTGCTCAAAAAAAATTAAAGGAACACTTTGAAAACTCATCAGATCTTAATGGGGAAACATATCATGATGGATATCTATACTGATATGGACTGGGTAATGTCTTATGAACAAAAGGATGCCACATTGTTTGATGGAAATTAATATCATGAATCTACAGAGGGCTGAATTCAAAAACACCCCGAAAATCAAAGTGAAAAAATTATGCAGCAGGCTAGTCCATTTTGCTGAAATTTCATTGCACAAACTCCAAATGGTACTCAGCAATTTGTATGGCCCCACATGCTTGTCTGTATGCCTAAAAATGTTGGGGCATGCTCCTAATGAGACGTTGGATGGTGTCCTTGGGTATTTCTTCCCAGATCTGGACCACGACATCACTGAGCTCCTGAACAAACTGTGGTGCAACTTGGCAGCATCGCGTGCATCGAAAAATAGTGTCTCAGAGGTGTTCTATTGGATTTAGATCAGAGTGTGGGGGCCATTTAATGGTATCAATTCCTTCATCCTCCAGGAATTGGCTGCATACTCTTGCCACATGAGGCCGGGCATTGTCGTGCACCAGAAGGAACCCATCACCCACTGCACCAGCGTAGGGTCTGACAATGGGTCCAAGGACTTCATCCCAATACCTAATGGCAGTCAGGGTGCCATTGTCTAGCCTGTAGAGGTCTGTCGTCGCTCCATGGATATGCCTCCCCAGACCAACACTGAGCCACCACCAAACCGGTCATGCTGAATGATGTTGCAGGCAGTATAACATTCCCCATGGCTTCTCCAGACCCTGTCACGTCTGTCATGTGCTCAGGGTGAACGTGCTCTTATCTGTGAAAAGCACAGGGTGCCAGTGGCTGACCTACCAAATCTGGTGTTCAATGGCAAATGCCAATTGAGGTCCATAGTGCTGGGAAGTGAGCACATCATCCACTAGAGGACATCAGGCCCTCAGACCACCCTCATGAAGTCTGTTTCTGATTGTTTGGTCAGAGATATTCACACCAGTGGCCTGCTGGAAGTCATTTTGTAGGGCTCTGGCAGTGCGCATCCTGTTCCTTCTTGCAAAGGAGCAGATACTGGTGATGGGTTAAGGACCTTCTACGACCCTGTCCAGCTCTCCAAGAGTAACTACCTGTCTCCTGGAATCTCCTCCATGCTCTTGAGACTGTGCTGGGAGACACAGCAAACCTTCTGGCAATGACACGTATTGATGTGCCATCCTGGAGGCGTTGGACTGTCTGTGAAACCTCTAAAGGGTCCAGGTATCGCCTCATGATACCAGTAGTGACATTGACCCTAGCCAAATGCAAAACTAGTGAAAAATAGTCAGAAAAGATGAGTATTTTCGGGGTGTCTTTGAATTCAGCCCTCTGTAGATTGATACTTTTTTTTTCCATCTAACGATGTGGCCATCCTTTCGTTCCTAACACATTACCTAGTCTATATCAGTATAGATATCCAGAATTAATTTTTTCCCGATTGAGATCTGATGTGTTTTCAAAGTATTCCTTTAATTTTTTTTGAGCAGTGTAAATACCATATTTATCAGCGTATAACACGCACTTTTTTCCCCTTAAAATCAGGGGGAAATCGTGGGTGCGTGTTATACGCCATTCCCCGCTAATTGTGATCTATCGGCGGCAATCGCTGCCGACATTCACATAGCGTGTCGTTTTAAATATGGCGCCGCGGAGTTCGGAGGGACTCGGTGGAGCTGAACGAGCGCCGCCGAAATCACAGTGAGCCGAGATACACATAGTTGAGTGTTCTCGGCTCTTTCCGGCGCCGCTCACAGTCACAGACTGTGAGCGGCGCCAGAAAGAGCCGAATTCACTCGACTATGTGTATCTCGGCGGCGTATGTTCAGCTCTGCCGAGTCCCTCCGAACTCCGCGGCGCCATATTTAAAACTACATGCAGCTATGTGTATGTCGGCGGCGATCTGTCCAAGCATGGACACTGGGGGCAAGGCTGCACTGACCACTGGGGCAAAGCTGCACTGACAAGGCTGCACTGACAAGGCTGCACTGGGGCAAAGCTGCACTGACAAGGCTGCAATGGACACTGGGTCAAGGCTGCACTGACCACTGGGGCAAAGCTGCACTGACAAGGCTGCACTGGGGCAAAGCTGCACTGACAAGGCTGCAATGGACACTGGGTCAAGGCTGCACTGACCACTGGGGCAAAGCTGCACTGACAAGGCTGCACTGGGGCAAAGCTGCACTGACAAGGCTGCATTGACAAGGCTGCACTGGGGCAAAGCTGCACTGACAAGGCTGCAATGGACACTGGGTCAAGGCTGCA
This sequence comes from Aquarana catesbeiana, assembly GCF_042186555.1. Lineage (NCBI taxonomy): Eukaryota > Metazoa > Chordata > Amphibia > Anura > Ranidae > Aquarana > Aquarana catesbeiana. The sequence continues at coordinate 921,160,985 of NC_133324.1, forward strand.
CTGACACTGAAAAGGCTGAAATGACACTAACAAGGCTGCAGATGAACACTGATGAGGCTGCATTGATGGGCATTTTAATGTAAGTTATTTTTCCTTAAACTTCCCTCCTAAAAGTTTTTTTCCTTAAAATTCTCTCCTAAACTTGGGGTGCGTGTTATATGCCGGCGCGTGTTATACGCCAAAAGAAAGTCTCTTTGCGATTTCTTCCTTTAAATCTTCATGACATGTGAAGGACCTAACCCACAGTCACTTACGCCACCCATTAAACATAGAATCTAACCCCTCCAAATCCCCCCACAAATGACGTGACAAGATTTTGGAGTAAATGGCCCATATATTGGCACTGATAAATCCTGCCTATTTACAATTATAAGAACGCTTCCAGTCCGCTCAAAGCTTTTTCCCTCTGTTTTCACCTGGTAATCTGGCCAGTAACACACCTCCTGTATGAGACACAACTCTGGAGAAATGAGCACAGGAGTCACAACAGGAAGCAGCATTGTCAGTTTGAAGCCAAACTCCATCTCATACTTTATAAGCAGTTACGGCAAACAGTTTTTTTGTTTTTTTGGAGGATAAAGGTTTTGCATGAATACATAAAAGCTGATCATTTTTATCACCCCTGCCAGTGTTAAGTGGTTTGTTTCATCCATATAAACTGATACATTTTGCTGGAGAGTTTGTTCTGTGAAAAACAAGATAGACCAGATAAAAATAGAAGAAAGAAAGCCTAAAAAAGGAAACAAATACAGTCATCAAATCTAAGAAATGGTAACATAATAAATGTTTGCTTTTGGGTTTAATACCACTAAATAACATTACAAGTCTGAATGAATACATTCCCGACTTGTTATATACTATACATCAATAGTATAATTTTTTAAAAAAGCTTACTGTAATTTTTGCATTTTTATTGACCACGTGTTAAAATGCATATCGTAAGCCTGAAGATCAGTAATATATATATATATATATATATATGTATTTTATATGTTGGGAAAGCAGAGACCCTGGAGAATACAATGGTGGTCATTGCATGCCGCGTACACATGGTCGGACTTTCCGACGGGAAATGTTCGATGTGAGCTTGTTGTCGGAAAGTCCGACCGTGTGTATGCTCCATCGAACATTTGCTGTCGGAATTTCAAGCCACAAATGTTTGAGAACAGGTTCTCAAATTTTCCGACAACTTCACTTGTTGTCGGAAAGTCCAGGCATGTGTACACAAGTCCGTTGCACAAAAGCTCACGCATGCTCAGAATCAAGCAGAAGGAGCCGCACTGGCTAATGAACTTCATTTTTCTCGGTTCATCGTACGTCTTGTACATCACCGCGTTCTTGACGTTCGGAATTTCCGACAACATTCGCGTGACCGTGTGTATGCAAGACAAGTTTGAGCCAACATCCTTCGGAAAAAAATCCACGGTTTTGCTGTCGGAAATTCCGATCGTGTGTACACGGCCGCGGCATAAATGTTTATCAAACAAATATTTCCAGCAACAAATACACTCAAGTTAATTTTACAGCCCAGTGGTGGACTGGTTACCATACCTGAGTTTAGTACACTGGGGTGCATCTGGCTGCTACATGTATGTCCCCTATTGGGACCCAAGTATTGTTGCACCATGGTGCTTATGTTTTTCAATCTCTAAATGTTTGATGTTCCAGAGGAGATTCAACATATAGTAAAACCTTGGTATGAGAGTGTTTTGCAAGACAAGCAAAACATTTTTATACATTTTGACTTGATATACAAGCGATGTCTTGATATACAAGTAGCCTCATGTCACAACTGAGTATAAAATAGAAGAGAGGCGCCTCTAAGTGTAGCAATATGGTTACATTTAATGAAGGTACAACATTTAGCAACTCATATGGTTAATGATTAAAACAGTATTGATGAGCAATATGTGGTGTTCTTTGGTGTGGCTACCTGAGTCTATTACCTAAGTGGATTTTGTGTCCAATTTCTTGGCTCCCATTGCTGATTATTCACACCCCAGCACCTACAGAGGTGTCTTGCTACCTTTCCCTGGCAATATATCTACTTTTTGAAGTCAATATGGCTGAAACTCCCGTAATTTCTTGGATTGTAAGGGAGTTACAATAAGAAGTGTGAATAGAATGATACATATGTCCCAACCAGGAATATTGTGAACAGCTCAAAGTTTTCTATGTTAAGGCCCGTACACGCGATCGGACTTTTTGACAACAAACATGCAAATTAGCTGTTTTAAGGCAACATCCGACCGTGTGTACGCTCCATCGGAAAAACTTTTTCGGTTTTCATCGGACTTTTGTTGGCTGTGCGAACGGACAAAACTTTCCGGCAACAAAAGTCCGATGGAGCAAAGTCCAATCGTGTGTACACAAAACCATCGAACTTTTGTACAAACTACAAACACGCATGCTCAGAACCAATGCAAAAGATCAGACAACAATACAGAAGTTGACCAAAGGGTGGCGGTAAAGAGCAGAAAAACCACGTTATTTGGTAAAAGTTGGCTGAAAAAGTCCTGCCGTGTGTATGCTTAATAAGTCGACGGCCAGCGCCCTTTGTACAAAAATCCACGGGAAAGTTTGTACAAAGTCCGATCGTGTGTATGAGGCTTAACATAGGATGCTGTTCATGATATTCCTGGTTGAGACATGCGTATCATTCTATTCACACTTTTTAGGTAGGCCTTGAATGATGCAGTTCTCTTTCCTAAAACCATGGGTTGCAGGAAAGAACATGGCTTGATTCCCCCATCAACACAGTTATGCCTCGTACACAAGGTTGGATTTTCCAATGGAAAGTGTTCGATGGGAGCTTTTTGTCGGAAAATCCTACCGTGTGTAGGCTCCATCGGACATTTTCGATCGGAATTTCCGTCACACAAAATTTGAGATCTGGATCTGTGTACACAATTCCGATGCACAAAATTCCACGCATACTCAGAATCAAGCAGAAGAGCCACACCAACTATTGAACTTTATTTTTCTCGGCTTGTCATACGTGTTGTACCGCGTTCTTGGCGTTCGCAATTTCCGACCAACTTTGTGTGACCGTGTGTATGCAAGACAAGTTTGAGCCAACATCCTTGGGAAAAAATCCATGGATTTTGATGTTGAAATGTCTGATCAATGTCCGATCGTGTGTACGGGGCATTAGTGTTCTCCCAGGGGGGCACGGGGAGCCGCCCCTGACCGGAGAACACAGTGATTTTTGTAGCGGCTATTGTGGATGGCAATAATCACATGCTAGAAATTCGACATGCTGGTGGTACCCAAGTCAATTGATGGATCAACTTGGGTAAAATCAGCCTGTCCATACATGGACCGAATCTTGGCCGATCCCTGCATATGTTTTATAGCAGAAAGTAAAAAAAAAGGAAAATTTATTATCAAATACTTACCGTAATTTTCCTTTCCTGATGGACTCCATAGCAGCCTACGTGTGGGTTAACCCCGCCTCCTCTCCAATGCTATAGGACCCCATTCCCATAAAAGAGTACTCACCACTAGCTACTGCGTTCCGTAACTAGCCTACTCTATGACCAATGGGTGGGAACTCCGTCTGCCATGGAGTCCATCAGGAAAGGAAAATTACGGTAAGTATTTGATAATAAATTTTCCTTTTTCCTGACAGACTCCATGGCAGCCTACGTGTGGGAAATAACTAGCCGACCACACGGGTGGGTATGTTGAGTCAAACCAAAAATTTTAATTTGCCCTATCAACCGATAGGATTCTCAAAGCAAAGTTAACAGAGGACAATGAAGCAGGCTCAATACAATAGTGAGACATGAAAGTATTGATAGAGGCCCACGAGGCCGCCTTGCATATGGTGTCCTGGGGCCACGTGTCGAGCTGCCGCCCATGAAGCCGCCATTCCCCTGGTGGAGTGAGCTGTCACCGCCTGTGGAGGAGCCAAGCCCTTCGCCCTGTATGCTTGTTGAATAGTCTGAACAATCCAAGTAGCGAGTGTCCTAATCGAAGCCTTTTTCCATTTATTGCTTCCTGAGTGTAAAATAAATAAATGGTCAGAACGTCTGAAGGGAGAAGTTATTCTCAGGTATTCTTTAATTGCTTCCCCTACATCCAGAGGATGAATTTCGGAAGATCCTGGAGACTTAAACGTGGGAAGGACTATTTCTTGATTATCATGGAACACTGAGGACACTTTTGGATTTAAACCCAGCATAGGGACGAGTACTACCCGGTCTGGGAAGAACGTCAGGAAGGGTTCTTCACAACCCAGAGAGCCAATCTCAGAGACCCTTTTTGCCGATGTGACGGCTACTAAAAAGACCACCTTTGCCGAGAAGTCCTTAATAGAGAGCGGGGAAGGCCCGCTAGTACTGAGTCCCGAGATTGAATCCAGAACTAGTGGCAGATCCCATTTGGGGAACCTGGATTTTCTTTGGGGCTTAAGCCTTGAAGCGCCACGAAAGAATTGCCGGATTAACGGATTATTTGCCCAAGAGGACCCTGAGAAGGCAGACAGTGCAGATACCTGGACTCTAAGCGAGCTGATGGATAATGGTAGGTCTAAACCTGTTTGAAGGAAGCTGAGGACGTCTTGCACCTCCGGGTGTCTACAAGACCTGCCGTTAGAAGAGCAGAAATCCACAAACTTGGACCAGATCCTACTGTAGACTTTATTCGTGCTAGATCTTCTTGAGCTCATAAGAGTTGAGATCACTGAGGGAGCGCAACCAAGCGAGATTAGCCTCTCCCTCTCAAGAACCAGACCATCAGTCTCAGTACTGCCGGACATGGGTGCAGAACTGACCCCTGAGAAAGAAGGTCCGGCCCGAGAGGGAGAGGCACCGGGTCCCTGAAGCTGAGCTGGACAAGGAGAGGGAACCATGGCCTGTTCGGCCAGTATGGAGCTATCATCAACACATCGGCTGTTTCCGAACTGAGCCTCTGCAGGAACCTCAGGATGACTGGAAGCGGTGGAAAGGCATAGGCCTTGTTGAATCTCCAGAGATCCGTCAGTGCGTCCGACCCGAGAGCCTGGCTGCAATGACCTCTGGCATAATATTTCTTCAACTTGCAGTTGTGGCGTGAGGCGAATAGATCCACCTCGGGTTCGATCCCCACTGATGAGACCCATCTGAATGTCTCCATATTCAGGGACCACTCGTTGTTGTCCAGCTTGGTGCGAGAAAGGAAGTCTGCTTGGGTATTTTGGACCCCTGGGACAAACACTGCCGAGATATTGCATAGGTTCTTCTGTGCCCAGGAAAGGATGGGCTCGACTTCCCGAAGGAGATTGAGGCTCCGGGTACCCCCCTGCCTCTTCACATAGGCGACTGCCGTTGTGTTGTCCATTCTTAGCAATACTGAGTTCCCTTTCAGTAGGTGAGAGAAGGACTGCAGTGCACACCAGGCCGCTCTGAGCTCTAGGACGTTCGAACCCGGGACTGGCAGGCATGGATCCCATTTGCCCTGTGCAAGGTTCGAACCGCAGAGGGCTCCCCAGCCCGTCCCGCTGGCATCGGTCGTAACCGTGATCCAGGCGATGGGAGCAATGGAATGACATGTCAGTAAGTTCTTGCGTTGGAGCCACCAGAAGAGGCTGTTTCTCATTGACGATGTCACCCGGATGACCTGATTCTTGTCCCCTGTTTCCCATTGCTGCAGGAACCCTGACTGGAAGGGACGTAATCTCCACAAGGCCCATTTGACCATGGGAGTCGTGGAGACCTTCGTGCCGATGATTATTAGACACTGAGAGGCCTTCAGGTGTGAGGCATGTAGAGCCCGAGCAATTCTGTCCCGGACCACCGGAACTTTCTGTAGTGGAAGAGAAATAGTGCTTCTTACGGTGTCGAACTGTGCTCCCAGATATATTAGGCGTTGAGTCGGAATTAGGTGGCTCTTTGCAAGATTCAGAAGCCACCCGAAGCTGGATAGAGCGGAGATCACCTGCTCCCGGTGGGCCAGCAGCCGATCCCTGCTTTGAGATAGAACCAGGAGGTCGTCGAGGTAGTGGTAGAGCCGCACCCCCTTTAACCTTATGAGGGCCACCGTGGCTAAGAGGATCTTTGAGAAGACCCGGGGGGAGGTTGTCAACCCGAAGGGGAGGCAAATAAACCGCAGATGCTCCTGCCCTACTTGGAAACGTAGGTACTTGTGAAGCCGCTCCTCTACTGGGACGTGGAAGTAAGCGTCCTTCAAATCGATGGAAATCATCCAATCGTTTGGCTGAATGGCTTGCTGAATGGTCGACAGAGATTCCATCTTGAACTTTCCTTGCTTTATAAACTCGTTCAGGTAGGTCAGGTCTATGACCGGGCGCCAAGAGCCACTCTTTTTTCGAACTAAGAAAAGGGGAGAATATACCCCCTGAAACCATTCGTCCCTGGGGACATGTACAACTGCTCCTTGAGACTTCAGAAGGTCCACATAGGACAGAAGAGCTTTCCTTTGATCTTCCGACCGGGGAAGAAGAGTGGAGACAAATCTGGGGGGGAGGAATATTGGAAAAGGTCCATCTGTGACCTGTTGAAACTGTTCTTATCACCCAAAAGTCCGAGATCGAGGCCACCCAGACGTGCCGGAAGAGGCTTAGCCGTGCCCCTACCCGACCCGCCTGGGCGGGCGTAATCTCAAAAGGACTTTGCCTGCTCACGACCACTGGATGTCTGGCCTTTAGCGGACTTGCGAAAGGAAGCTTGACCTCTGCTCCAGTTCTTCCTGAAGTCCCTGCCGGGCTTGTAAGAGCGAGCTTCCCTGGAGCGCTCTGGGGAACGTCTTCTAAACTGAGGTTTCTTCCGCCCAAGAAGGCGTCTATCCTGGGGAAGGAAGCCCGACTTGCCACCCGTAGCACGTGATATGGCATCATCGAGTTTATTGCCAAACAGTGAGGATCCCTCGAAGGGAATTTTACACCAGGCCTGTTTGGAAATAGGGTCAGCAAGCCAAGGACGTAACCATAATGCCCGTTTGGCCGTGACTGACGATAGCATAACTCGCGCCAACAGGCGTATCAAATCAATGGATGCCTCCCCCAAGAAGACTGCCGCTAGCTTTAATTCTGCGGCCGCTGAACTTCCCGCCAGTTCTTCCGAAATTCCCTTAAGGAAGGAATCCACATTTTCCACCCAAGCCTCCATGGCTTTTGACATGGCTGCCAGAGCAAACGCTGGTTTACAGGCCGTGCCTGCCAACCCATAGATTCTCTTCAGATCCTGGTCAATCCTTCTCTCGAGACCATCCTTGAAGGATACCGTATCCTCCAGGGGAAGAGTGACATGTTTAGCCAGCCGCATCAGGGCAGCGTCTACAAGGGGAGCATTCTCTAGGTATTTCACCTCTTCTGACTTGAAGGGGTACAATCTGGAGGTTTTGTTAACCATAGAGGATTTCCTATCCGTTTTGCTCCATTCCTCATCTATAATATCTTTCAGCTCTGAAAGGAGCGGAAAGTTTGAACGTTCTTTTCCGAGGTGTTTGAAGAATTTCTTCTGCTTGGCCGGGGGAGTAGCGGGATCCTCCCATTTAAGGGCCTCTTTGATTGCTTTAATTAAAGGTGACACCATGTTGAAGTCAAAGCCTCCGATTTCCTCTTCCTCCCGAAGATCATCATCTGAGGAATCAAGAGAGGCCGCATAAGGCTGGGACGTGCCCGGGTCTTCACGGGCCTCATCAGCCGGGGGGCCAGACAGTACCGTAGACTGGCTCAGCGTGTGGGGTGAATCCAACTCTTTCAGGGATTGCTGTACCACACGTTTAACTAGAGATTCCAAATGCTGGGTCTCTGTTTCCTTTTCCCTGACCGCCCGGGCATAGCACCGGTCACATAGTGATTTGCCCTCCGGAACTCTTGTTCCACATCCCCAGCAGGCTCTACGATCAGAGCGGCTGTCATGGCAGTGGGAGCGGTGTCTGGAGGAGGAATGAGATCGTCTCCTCTGGTGGTGGTCTCCAGAAGCAGAGTCTCGTCTGGATCTTGAAGGAGACTGGCGTTGTGGCCTGGCAAGGTCTTTAACATTCTGGACCGGAATCTGAGGGTCCGATCTAGAAGGGCTGGAAAAAAGCACAATAGGGAAGGGAAAATGATGGGACCGTCATCAGAAAACGCATATACCATGCGACTGACCTTCCACCCCTCCCCTCTTAAGCACATACCTTGTGCGAGAGGGCTGGCCACTTAAAGGCGGTGAACTATCCATAATTTGCTTCTTCTATAAGAAGTGCGATACAATGCAGCTGGTCTGCAAAAAAGAGAGAAAAAATGGCCTAGATGGGCCAACAAACCAGTAAGAAGGAGTCCGTTGCCCCTAGAGTCACAACATCTCATCATATATCAAGGAGAAAATTTATTTATATATATTATATATTTTTTCTTTTTTTTTTTTTTTTAAATTTATTTTATATTATATTATTTCCTTTTTTTTTTTTTTTTTTTAAACTTTGAATATAAAATATATATATTTTTGTTTGTTTTTTTTTTTTTTTTTACAAGTATATGCATTTCTACATTTCCACGCACAAAGTATACCAAAGTGCTCAAAACACTCACCTAAAGTTGACCAGTGCTGGGCATGGGGAAGACCGCTGCACTCCCGTTCACTGCGAGGGAAATCCCACTGTGAGGGAGTCTCAGAGCGGCATTTAAAGCTCCCCGCCCGTGACGTCACCGCCCACGACGCGCCTGCGCCATGGGTCAGCGATCGTACCGCGCACGCGCGGTTCCAGGGCATTATGCCGTACTGCGCATGCGCGAGCCAAGCCTCGGTCTCGAGGAGGCTATTGCGCATGCGCGAACAGCGAGAACGCCGTACCCGGAAGTAGTGAGGCAGGCTGGAACGCACCAGCGCTCCAGCCGCCATGAGGGGCGGAAAAGGACCCAAAACGACCGGTCTCGCTGATATAGAGACCTGGGGAAAGACAGGATACATAGAAAACACTGCCATGGAGACAAACATGCTTCCGACCTTGCCAGCCGTTTGGTACGTCCAGAAGTTTTCAGCATACAGAGGCAACCATCCCTCCACCACAAGGGGAAAATCTTCAGCCTCAAACGCTACTCGCCCGCCCGTGGCTGGGCCCTGAGCTGCACCGCAAGAGGTATGCCATAATCCTGGATCCGTCCGACCGGACGTGAACAACTTGAATAGGTCCATTGGAGGAGGACAAAAAGGGAACGCAGTAGCTAGTGGTGAGTACTCTTTTATGGGAATGGGGTCCTATAGCATTGGAGAGGAGGCGGGGTTAACCCACACGTAGGCTGCCATGGAGTCTGTCAGGAAAATATTGTTTTTTTTTGTTTTTCAAAACTGTCCGTTGTTTTTTGTTTATAGTGCAAAAAAAAAAAAATCACAGAGGTGATCAAATGCCACCAAAAGAAAGCTCTATTTGTGGGGAAATAAAGAACATAAATGTTATTTGGGTACAGAATCGCACGACCGCGCAATTGTCAGTTAAAGTAAAGCAGTGCCATATCGCTAAAAATGACCTGGTCATGAAGGGGGATAAACCTTCTGGAGCTGAAGTAGTTAAACAGTTATGAGGACAGTGAGGTAAGTGTGGGTAGAATAAATGTAAAGCTTCTTTTATTTTTGCAAAAACAAGTACATTAATGCTATATTGGTACATAGGGTAGCTGGAATTTTGCAAAAAATAAAATAAGGTGAACTTAGCCTTTATACTATGATTTTATGCAATATTATATACTTTTGTTTTGGTTCAAAATATCAATTCAAAACCTCTAAAAATAAAAAAAAAAAAACACAAATGAAATAATAATAATAAAAAAAAAGGACTTAGTCAATATATATTCCCTTCATGTCTTTTGCTGAACAGCCTTATCCCTCTAGGTATTCATTAGAAAACCACCGTCTTCTTTGTTGCCCCCAGAGACCCACCTGCTCTGCATTTATTGCTCAGTAAGACATATTTAAGAATGCACAACTTTCTCCTTATACTTACTGATATACTGCACTAAAAACATTTCTAAAAACTAAATATGTAAACATATTAAAATAGGGGATTAAACATGTGTTATCTTAATGATTAATTTACAGTACGCTAATTAACCTTTTAGATAATCATTAGAAGCGAACACATGTCGCTTTTTCCTTTGCTCCTCCAACAGAAAATCTCGCAGGAAAAAAAGACGGTAATATAAATCCCACTGAATGTAAAGCTACAAAACTAATCAGCATGATATGGGGACCGGGGAATTGCTGAATGCATAATACTCTGTAAATAGGGAGATGAAGTGTACTTGTTATTGCTCAGCATTGTCAAGGCTCATCTATATATATTCGGCACTGCTTGATTCAGAGGCCGTATAGGTGAAATGTGGTTACGCACAATGTGGTTGCTTCCTTGGGGCTGTATGCTGGAAAACTAAGAGGTTTAATGGGAATTACAGAAAGTGCTATTTCTCTCTAATAGTTGCTTTAAAGATTGTATAGCAGGAAAATAGGCAAAGACAAAGAAATAGAGGTGGGAAAAAAAGACTTTGAAAAATTGAATGAGAAAGAGAAGAAGGGGAGAGGGAGAGAGAGAGAGAGGGGGGAGAGAGACAGAGAGAGAGGGGGAGAAAGAGAGGTGGAGAGAGCGGGGAAGAGAGAGAGGGAAGGGAGAGGGAAGAGAGAGAAAGAGAGAGAGAGAGGGAAGGGGGGAGAGAGAGCGAGAGAGAGGGAAAGGGAGAGAAGGAGAGAGAGGGAAAGGGAGAGAAGGAGAGAGAGGCAAGGGGAGAAGAGAAACAAAGAGGGAGCGGGAAGAGAGAGGGGGAGAGAGGGGGGAGGGAAAGAGAGACAGGGAAGAGAGAGAGACGGAGGAGAGAGAGAGAGAGAGAGAGAGAGACAGAGACAGAGAGAGACAGAAGAGAGAGAGAGGGAAGAGAGAGAGAGGGAAGAGAGAGAGGGGGAAGAGACAGAGAGAGAGGGAAGAGAGAGGGGGGAGAGACAGAGAGAGAGCTAAGAGAGAGGGGGGAGAGGGGGAAGCGAGAGAGGGGGAGAGAGGGGGAGAGAGGGGGATGAGAGGGTGGGGGAGAGAGAGGGAGAGAGGGGGATGAGAGGGTGGGGGAGAGAGAGGGAAGAGAGAGAGAGGGAAGAGAGAGAGAGGGGGAAGAGAGAGAGAGAGAGAGAGAAGAGAGAGAGAGAGGGAAGAGAGAGAGGGGGAAGAGACAGAGAGAGAGGAAAGAGAGAGAGAGAGAGAGGGAAGAGAGAGAGAGAGGTAAGAGAGAGAGAGAGGGAAGAGAGAGAGAGAGGGAAGAGAGAGAGTGGGAAGAGAGAGAGAGGGAAGAGAGAAAGGGAAGAGAGAGAGGGAAGAGAGAGAGGGAAGAGAGAGAGTGAAGAGAGAGGGAAGAGACAGAGAGAGAGGGAAGAGAGAGAGAGGGAAGAGAGAGGGGGGAGAGGGAGAAGCGAGAGAGGGAAGAGAGAGAGAGGGAAGAGAGAGAGAGGGAAGAGAGAGGAAAGAGAGAGGGGGGAGAGGGGGAAGAGAGAGGGGGAAGAAAAAGAGAAAGACAGAAGAGAGAGAGGGAAGAGAGAGACAGAAGAGAGAGAGGGGAAGAGAGAGAGGGAAGAGAGAGAGACAGAAGAGAGAGAGGAGAGAGAGACAGAAGAGAGAGAGGGAAGAGAGAGAGACAGAAGAGAGGGGAAGAGAGAGGGGAGAGAGCAAGCGGGAAGAGAGAGGGAAGAGAGAGAGACAGAAGAGAGAGAGAGGGAAGAGAGAGAGAGAGAGGGAAGAGAGAGAGAGGGAAGAGAGAGAGAGACAGAAGAGAGAGAGAGGGAAGAGAGAGGGACAGAAGAGAGAGGGGAAGAGAGAGGGGAAAGAGAGAGAGAGAGAGAGCAGGAAGAGAGAGGGAAGAGAGAGAGACAGAAGAGAGAGAGGGAAGAGAGAGGGAAGAGAGGGGGGGAGAAAGAGAGGAAAGAGTGAGAGAGGGAAGAGAGAGAGGGGAGAGAGAGAGGGAAGAGAGAGAGAGGGAAGAGAGAGAGTAGAGAGAGGAAAGAGAGAGACAGAAGAGAAAGAGAGGGGGGAGAGAGAGAGGGGAAAGAGAGAGGGGGAAAAGAGGGGTGGAAGAGAGACAGAAGAGAGAGAGGGGGGAAGAGAGAGGGGGAAGAGAGACAGAAGAGAAAGAGGGAAGAGAGAGAGGGGGAAGAGAAAGAGCGGGAAGAGAGAGAGAGAGAGAGAGAGAGGGAAGAGAGAGAGAGAGAGAAGAGAGAGGGAAGAGAGAGAGGGGAAGAGAGAGAAGGGGAAGAGAGAGAGGGAAGAGAGTGAGAGACAGAAGAGAGAGGGGAAGAGAGAGGGGAGAGAGAGAGGGAAGGAGGAGAGAGGGGAGAAAGAGAAAGAGGGAAGAGAGAGAGGGAAGGAGGAGAGAGGGGAGAAAGAGAGAGAGGGAAGAGAGAGAGGGGGGAAGAGAGAGGGAGAGAGAGAGAGTTGGAAGAGAGAGAGAGAGGGAAGAGAGAGATTGTGAAGATGCCTATTCAGAGGGAAACATGTCAGACAAGGAGCTAAAAGTATGGCATTTTAGAGTACAGACCATACTACAGGCAGTCATGCTCACACTATTGTGCTATTTTATCAATTTTTTTGTAAGTGTAACTTTTTATCAAACTTTTATCTGTTTAAAAATGAATGCACTATGAGTTTTTTTCTACTTCTCCAACACGCTTATTTTTGAGCGATTCAAGCTAGTGTCTAATGTGAATCCCAGTGACTGTTCATAACTAGCTGAATTATCCCCATGGGGACACACACACAAAGATCCTGTTGGAACTTCTTCAGCAGTAGGGGGAGTCGGTGTTCAGCCTGAGTTCCAGCAAGTGATCATTAACAGCCGATTTCCCATTGCGGAGACACACACATATAGATCCTTTTAGGATCTTTGGATCTAGTAAGCTGCCATCTATTTATTCCTTAGAATGGCAATGAAGCATTTTTGGATGTGTTTGCACTGAAACTTTACTTTAGTATTGTTTTGGATGGACATTTTCATTGGAACTAGGAGTTGATTCACAGATGGACTAATTTTTACACACCAAATTTTTTGTCATTAAGGTTGTTCTTAACATAACCATAATTTTGAACTTGCCTATTAGAGGTTTTTTTGCACTCATAATTTTATTTCAATGTAGGACTCTTGTTTTTTAGACTTTGTGTCAATGGTTTGTTTTAAGTTTTTTGTCATTTTTTTTATCAAATATCTATACACATTTGGTATTTGCATATAAGTCTGTGAACTTATACATTTAGGTTTTGACAGCGCACTTTACACTTAATAACACATTTACCACATCCCACCAATCCAGGGATTTTTTCAGTGCTGCAGTCTTTCACTATATTGGCCAAGCGCACCCTTTTTTAATTGTACGAATATATGAAAATAGAAAAAATAAAAACGAAACAATTTTTTTTGTTCTGCACATGTCTAGCTAGCTCCTCTGTAACAGTGGAGCAGGGGTTGATTATATAGGGCTGCTCAGTGCTTTACAGTCTTCTTCTCTGTTACTCCCCACTGTCTTCTAGAGGATTCTAGAATCATAATGGGAAGAAGGACGGGACATGCAACCTAACTATTTATGGGACTCCAGCCCATCCCTGTGCCCAGTAGGCTGTGAGAGAGCCCATACATATTCTGGGGCCTTGGCAGCAGTGTGCAGAGTTCCTGGGTCCAGTCCCGCAGGAGGAGACCCCTGTGCAGGCCTCTGCCCCTGGTGCAGGATTCTAGAGGAGGTCTTCAGAAAGACACAGAGGTCTCAGATAGACTTATCTGGGGGGACTATTTGCAATTTCACATCCAGGTATCAAGTTGGGTCTGGAGAACCTCACTGGAGAGAGCCAGGAGGAGGTTGGTGTGAGTCTACATCTCCCTCACTAGCAACAGCCTGTTGTATATGGCCAGAAGGCAACCAAGGATCCTATAGCTGAGTAAGCAACCCCATTACTGAGGAGTAGTATTGGGCGAACAGTTCGGCCCGAGCATGATTTTGGATCGAACATTGGCTGTTTGCCTGTTCAACAAACACCCGAATTATCGGGGCATCCAACCGTTTGTTTGACTGCCGAACGACCACAATGCACTGCGCTGCTGCACAGAGTTCCACCAGCCCAAAAGACTACGGCCATCGATCATTCCATCCATACAGGGAACACTCCATCCATCACATTAGCTTAGCCTTGTGCCAGCAGGTCAAGGATTTGTTTCACAGCATGCTACTGAATGGGTTGATTGGGGAGAGCCGCAGCCCCTGGACAGCTCCTGTGGTCCTAGTGAGAAAGAAAGTCAGAAGTCTGCGATTCTGTATGTACTACCGCAAGCTGAATGCCTGTACACACCAGGATGCCTACTTGTTACTTCGGTCACTTAAAGCACTGGTAGACATGTGCAGAAAGTAAAAATATGTTTTGCTTTGTTTCGGATAGATTCGTTATGTTACTAATTTCCTTTGGTTGATTCGTTTCAGAATGAATTTAGTTTAGTTTAGTTTCATTTAATTTAGTTTTGTTTATTAAATTTCGAATTAATTCCACATTTTTTGGAATAATTTGAATTTGGATTGGTCGCAAAATTATCGAGGGAATCAAATTCTGTGTGAAGAATAGCTGGTTGTTTAGGAGCGGGCCAGGAAGCTCAAAATTAAAAAAATATTGCGTTAATAGATAAATTGTAATAACAAATAAAATGAGAAATAAATGCTGCGCTAACACATTTGTAAAAAAAATATGAAATGAAGAATATCAAAAATAATCGGTATATACAGTATCTCACAAAAGTGAGTACATCCCTCACATTTTTGTAAATATTTTATTTTTACTTTTCATGTGACAACACTGAAGAAATGACATTTTGCTACAATGTAAAGTAGTGAGTGTATAGCTTGTATAACACCCCTTTCACACTGGGTCATTTTGCCGGCTCTATTGCGCTAAAAATAGGGCCTGCAAACCGACTTGAAACAGCCGCTGCTGTGTCTCCAGTGTGAAAGCCTCGGGGCTTTCACACTGGAGCGGTGAGCTAGCAGGACGATGAAAAAAGTCCTGCTAGCAGCATCTTTGGAGCGGTGAAGGAGCAGTGTATACACCGCTCCTTCACCGCTCCTGCCCATTGAAATCAATGGGGCACCGCGGCTATACCACCGGCAAAGCACCTCTGCAGAGGCGCTTTGCTGTGGTTTTTAACCCTTTCTCGGATGCTAGTGGGGGGTAAAACTGCCCCGCTAGCGGCCGTATACCGCTGCTAAAACGACGGTAAAGCGCTTTACCGCCGACGAACCTCCTGCCCCAGTGTGAAAGGGGACTAACTGTAAATTTGTTGTCCCCTCAAAATAACTCAACACACAGCTATTAATGTCTAAACCACTGGTAACAAAAGTGAGTACACCTCTAAGTGAAAATGTCCAAATTGGGCCAAAAATTTCAATATTTTTGTGGCCACCATTATTTTCCAGCACTGACTTAACCCTTATGGGCATGGAGTTCACCAGAGCTTCACAGGTTGTCACTGGAGTCCTCTTCCACTCCTCCATGACCACATCACAGAGCTGGTGCATGTTAGAGATCTTGCGCTCCTCCACCTTCCATTTGAGGATGCCCCACAGATGCTCAATAGGGTTTAGGTCTGGAGACATGCTTGGCCAGTCCACCACCTTTACCCTCAGCTTCTTTAGCAAGGCAGTGGTCGTCTTGTAGGTGTGTTTTGGGTCGTTATCATGTTGGAATACTGCCCTGTGGCCCAGTCTTCGAACAGAGGGGATCATGCTCTGCTTCAGTATGTCACAATGCATGTTAGCATTCATGGTTCCCTCATTGAACTGTAGTTCCCCAGTGCCGGCAGCACCCATGCAGACCCAGACCATGACACTCTCACCCCCATGCTTGACACACTTGTATTTGTACTCCTCACCTGGTTGCCGCCACACATGCTTGACACCATCTGAACCAAATGTGTCTGTCTTCAGCAAACTGTTTGCAGGCTTTTTTGTGCATCATCTTTAGAAGAGGCTTCCTTCTGGGATGACAGCCATGCCGACCAATTTGATGCAGTGTGCAGCGTATGGTCTGAGCACTGACAGGCTGACTCCCCACCCCTTCAACCTCTGCAGCAATGCTGGCAGCACTCATACGTCTATTTGCCAAAGACAACCTCTGGATATGATGATGAGCATGTGCACTCAACTTCTTTGGTCGACCATGGCGAGGTCTGTTCTGAGTGGAACCTGTCCTGTTAAACCGCTGTATGGTCTTGGCCACCGTGCTGCAGCTCAGTTTCAGGGTCTTGGCAATCTTCTTATAGCCTAGGCATCTTTATGTAGAGCGACAATTCTTTTTTTCAGATCCCCAGAGAGTTCTTTGCCATGAGGTGCCATGTTGAACTTCCAGTAACATGACTCCGGGGAGGGAAAATGGCTAATTGGGCCCAATTTGAACATTTTCACTTAGCGGTGTACTCACTTTGGTTGCCAGAGGTTTAGACATTAATGGCTGTGTGTTGAGTTATTTTGAGGGGACAGCAAATGTACACTGTTATACAAGCTGTAAACTCACTACTTTACATTGTAGCAGAGTGTAATTTCTTCAGTGTTGTCACATTAAAATATGTAATACAATATTTACAAAAATGTGAGGGGTGTACTCACTTTTGTGAGATAATGTAAAGTGCAAATGAATCAAATATAACTGTAAACAAAAAACTTAAAGGTGAAGACTTCCACTCAATGGGCCGCCAATGCAACCCCAAATCAATAATATCAATCAACTGATGATAGATAAGTGTCCGTGAACATTCACTCTGTGTATTCACTGTGATGTAGTGATCCACCACCTAGTGCAAGAGTGCTTACCAGAAGATGTGGACCCATATACCATCAGGCAATGAAACAAAAATGCTGGTATGTCAAAAAAAAAAAAAAAAAAGGTCCCCTTGGGACATACCACTTCCTTAAGTAACATCTTATATAGCCTAATAATGCATATCATTATAAAACAAAACAGAGTTTTAAATTATATAACCTGACATTAAATATTCATACTTAGATCGCATCATTATTGTTCTTATGTTGTATTGCTATGTTCTTTTTATGTGTACCATTGCCTGTAAAGGGGCGCATGTTTTCCGTGTTTAGAACAGTCTGACAGCAAAATGACATTTCAAAGGAAAAAAAGTCATTTAAAACTACTCGCGGCTATTAATGCATTGCCGGTCCGACAATACACATAGAAGTTCATTGATAAAAACGGCATGGGAATTCCCCACAGGGGAACCCTGAACCAATATTAAAAAAAAAAATTACGTGGGGGGTCCCCCTAAATTCCATACCAGGCCCTTCAGGTCTGGTATAGATATTAAGAGGAAACCCAGCCAAAATTTAACGCCACAGGGAAGTCCCGTCAAGTCACCGTGCATCAGAGGGGGGCGGGGTCTGGCCCTGCCCCCCCGTTATTTAAGAACCATCAGAAGAGGAGAAGCGTCACACAACGGGAGCCTCCCTCCATGCCAGCATGGATGCAGAGCGGCCCAAAAAGAAGATGAAGACAAGAAGATGAAGAGAAGAAGATGAAGAGAAGAGCGGGAGCCTCCCTCCATGCCATGGATGCGGACGCATCTCCGCAGAGGAGATGCTGGACGAGAACACCGGAGGAAGAACCAGAAGAACCAGAAGAAGAAGAAGATGAAGGAAGATAGAAGATAGAAGAAAGAAGAAAGAAGAAGCATTTAAATATAGGAATTGTCAAAAACTGTCTCTTGTCATTTTTAACATTTTTGACAGTTTTTTAGTGAAATAGTAGGGGCACTTTTGTACCCCCTTACCATTTCACACAGGGGGGAGGGCCGGGATCTGGGGGTCCCCTTGTTAAAGGGGGCTTCCAGATTCCAATAAGCCCCCCGCCCGCAGACCCCCACAACCACCGGCCAGGGTTGTGGGGATGAGGCCCTTGTCCTCATCAATATGGGGACAAGGTGTTTTGGGGGGCTACCCCAAAGCACCCTCCCAATGTTGAGGGCATGTGGCCTGGTACAGTTCAGGAGGGGGGGCGCTCTCTCGTCCCCCCCGCTTTTCCTGCGGCCTGCCAGGTTGCGTGCTCAGATAAGGGTCTGGTATGGATTTTTGGGGAGACCCCACACCATTTTTTTTTTAAATTTCGGCGCGGGGTTCCCCTTAATATCCATACCAGACCTGAAGGGCCTGGTATGGAATTTAGGGGGACCCCCCCACGTCATATTTTTTTTTAATTTTGGTTCGGGGTTCCCCTGTGGGCAATTCCCATGCCGTTTTTATCAATGAACTTCTATGTGTATTGTCGGACCGGCAATGCATTAATAGCCGTGAGTAGTTTTAAATGACTTTTTTTCCTTTGAAATGTCATTTTGCTGTCAGACTGTTCTAAACACAGGAAACATGCGCCCCTTTACAGGCATACTATAGACACCCCCCAGCTACGAAATTTAAAGGGATATTACACTTTTATTGTTTCACTTTAAGCATTATTAAAATCACTGCTCCCGAAAAAACAGCCATTTTTAAAACTTTTTTTTGCATTGATCCTTGTCCCCTGGGGCAGGACCCAGGTCTCCAAACACTTTTTATGACAATAACTTGCATATAAGCCTTTAAAATGAGCACTTTTGATTATTCATGTTCGTGTCCCATAGACTTTAACGGTGTTCAAACAAATTTTTTGCCTGTTCGCATGTTCTGGTGCGAACCGAACAGGGGGCTGTTCGGCTCATCCCTAGCCAAGAGACGGCCGCACACCAAAACTCACAGACTGGGAAAAGAGGGCATTAATCAGAGAGGCAGCACAGAGATCTAAGGTAACCCTGGAGGAGCTACAGAGATCCACAGCAGAGACTGGAGTATCTGTACATAGGACGACAATAAGCCGTATGCTCCAAAGAGTTGAGCTTTATGGCAGAGTGGCCAGAAGAAAGCCATTACTTTCAGCAAAAACAAAATGGCATGTTTTGAGTTTGCGAAAAGGCATGTGGGAGACTCCCAAAATGTATGGAGGAAGGTGCTCTGGTCTGATGAGACTAAAATTTAACTTTTTGGCCATCAAGGAAAATGCTATGTCTGGCGTAAACCCAACACATCACATGACCCAAAGAACACCATCCCCACAGAGAAACATGGTGGTGGCAGCATCATGCTGTGGGGATGTTTTTCAGGACTGGGAAACTGGTCTGGGTTGAGGTAAAGATGGATGGTGCTAAATACAGGGATATTCTTGAGCAAAACCTGTACCACTCTGTGTGTGATTTGAGCCTAGGATGGAGGTTCACCTTCCAGCAGGACAATGACCCCAAACACACTGCTAAAGCAACACTTGAGTGGTTTAAGGGGAAACGTGTAAATGTGTCCTTGCCCAGACCTCAATCCAATAAAAGATCTGTGGTCAGACTTAAAGATTGCTGTTCACAAGCGCAAACCATCCAACTTGAAGGAGCAGTTTTGCAAGGAGGAATGGGCAAAAATCCCAGTAGTAAGATGTGGCAAGCTCATAGAGACTTATCCAAAGCGACTTGGAGCTGTGATAACCGCAAAAGGTGGCTCTACAAACATTGACTTTTTCTGTTATTTTGTCCTATTTGTTGTTTGCTTCACAATCAAAAAAAAAAAACATCTTCAAAGTTGTGGGCATGTTCTGTAAATTAAATGATGCAAATCCTCAAACAATCCATGTTAATTCCAGGTTGTGAGGCAACAAAACACGAAAAATGCCAAGGGGGGTGAATACCTTTGCAAGACACTGTATATAAAATCTTAAGAAACAGCGCTGTTAGGTAATCATCAATTGAAGAAATATACCAGAGGATAGAGTAAAAAAACCGCAATGGCTTCCACAGGAACCTGACCTGACGTGTTTCGCATAATTTGACATCATCTGACATTGACAACTGATGACTCATCAGCTGTCAGTGGGTTTCCCCCGCTGAGAGCTAAAAATGTGAACAAAAGAATGCCGGCAAAAGAAAATTCTGAAAAAAAAATAGGGAAATTATTCCGGACGGCTTACTAGGTAATGACTAAGCGCTAACATTTGCACAATACACATCTACCTACCTCTTTGTCCCTTGCTCCATCTATTAACCACTTGTCATGTGAAGCTTCAATAAAAAGGATTATTGGAAGTGCAGCCGCCCGGAATCATTTCCCTATGTTACACAGCATGCGAGCTGGGCTAGCAGCTGACTAGTGTATTTGAGGATTAACTAGAGACTTACTCACCTGGAGCTTTTTTTTTTTCGTTTCATTCAGAAAAAAAACAGCATGTGGTCCCCTTCAATCCATACCAGGCCCTTTGGGTCTGGTATGGATTCTAAGGGGAACCCCACGCAGAAAAAAAAAGGTCAATGACATCACAAGGAAGCGGGACCACCTGCTGATGTCATCGGATGACCCCGCCCCATAACTGTTTAAGAAATGTCAGGTGGAGGAGCAGGCAGTTGACAGGGAGCCTTTTACGAGGCTGAAGGTTTTTTTTTTCTTTTTTCGGGTCTGGTGGTGCTGTGGGCAGCATGATTGAAGATGGATCTATGAATTCTGATGCTCACATGCCCATTGTAGTGCACTTTTGGCTATGGACACTGGCCAGCATGGGCACTCTGACAGGTCTGCGGCTATGAGGTCCTATATCCAACAAACTGAGATGCACTTTGTGTTCTGACACCGTTTAATCAGAATTAACCTTTTCTGCAATTTTGCTTCAATAATTCTTCTATTGGACTTGTGCATCAGTGAGTCTTGGCCACCCTGTTGCCAGTTTGCCAGATTTCCTTCCTTGGATCATGTTTGGTAGTTGACCTGACCCAGGTGTCTTGCTGTGGTGGCATGTGCAGTGGTCACAGACCAGGTGTAGAGTGGTAAGGGCAGGAAAGAATGGTAGCAGCAGGTAAGAGTGCTTAAGGTAGGGTAATAGTGGTAGGAACAGGAAAGATTGGTAAGAGTAGGGAAGAGTGGTAAGGACAACCAAGGAAAGCGAAAATCATACGGAACAATCAGTAAGCCATTTTATTGAAGACCAAAACAAAAACTCTCTCCCTTTGCAATGCTTAATACTTATCATTTTTTGACATGTAAGTAGTTTCACATTCTTTCTATGTACTCATAAAAATAAAAAAAAAAAAGTAAATGAAAAAATGTAAAAAAAAAAACAGTACACAAATAAGCAATAAGCAAAAAAACCCCCAAAAAAACTCAAAGGAAACTAAATAAAAAACTAAAATCCCTAAAATACTCAAATAAACCTTCCACCCCCCCCCCCCCTCCTCCGAAAAAAACGAGGAGCTAAGGAGCTCAGTGACAAAATGTGGAGATTCTGCTTTTGTAAAATCAATACATTACTAATACATTTTTAGTATTGTCTCGCAGCATTTATATTTCCTTCTTGTTTAATATCATTATCCTCAGACCTCTGCAGTGATGCAGACTCTTTTTGCTATTCAGTCACTGACCGCAACATTCGCTATTTTTTGTAAACTCTATTATTTTATTTTTTTATTTTTTTAAGTTTTAGACTTAGTAAAACAATTTCACAGGTAGCTTCTGTCTTATTTATAATATATTATGTTGATAATTTGATAAGGAACTTTGAACAAGTTTTACAGAACTGTCTGGACTGTTTTGTTCTCATAAAATATTTTTTAGGTTATATATGGTTACAATCATGTACTAACCATGTGTTTTTTTAACATCTTGCAGTGCTGATGTGTAGTATACTGTATATAGAGTTATTGTTAGTTCTTGGATGATCCACTAAACACTACAAGAATTTTTTTTTCCTGCAGTATTCTGTTGGTTTTTGTTTTTAATTTGTTTTTCTTTTTTCTTTTTTTTTTTAATTAAAAAGAACAGTACAAAGGTACTGAAATCACAGTACCTCAAAAGACAGAAAAAACTCACATAAAAGAATCTTGATTTTATTTATACAAAAAGTAGATAAAAACTCATACACTCATATTTTTTATAGTCCTATGCTCACCTAAATTGCAATAATTCTTTTTTTTTATTTTGAAGTGTCATGTAGGTTTTGTTTTTAAAATGTTTTAATTTTTATTTTTTTTTATTGACAGAACAGTACAAAGGTACTGTGGTAGTCACGCATTATTAATCACAGCACCCCAAAAGACAGAAAAAACTGACATAAAAAAATCTTGATTTTATTTTGACAAAAAGCAGAAAAAAAACTGGGAGTTACTGTACTCATACAGTATTTTTTTTTACAATCCCATGCTCACCTAAACACTGCGAGAAAAAAAAAATATTTTTACTGCAGTATCATGTTGGTTTTGTTTTTAATTTGTTTTCATTTTATTTTTATTTTTTAATTATTAAAAGAACAGTACAAAGGTACTGTGGTAGTCACAGCACCCCAAAAGACAGAAAAAAACTGACATAAAAGAATCTTGATTTTATTTAAAAAAACAAAGATACAAACTGGGAGTTACCATACAGTCATTTTTTTTTTCTATTTTAAACTTTTGTTAGTTCTTTATTCCTCGGTTTATTTTTGATGCACTGAAACAAATAATGTACCACAAAGGCCAAACCACAGCAAGGTGTATATGGAAAGGAGAGTGGAAATTCGCCACTTGCAAAACCCATAAGTATAGAAATGTTAATAAAATCACAAGGCCATAAGATTGCTACTTCTGTTATTAAAAAGGTGCATAATAAGGCAATGAGATATTTGTCATGAAATAGATCAAAATAGATACATACATCATATGAAAATTGTACCGAAGAAAGAAGAAACAATTACTTTTATGTAGTTTATCGTATTGCTGGGAAGAAAATAACAGTCATATATTTTTTGTAGCTTTTTTGTTAAAGCCTTTTATTATTTTCCAAAATTAATCTACTTTTAGTGACACAAAAATTCAGACCAAACTGAATAAATTGTCCTGCAATGCCTCTACCAGTATAATAAAGTAAGAATTTACATTTTTTTGCAAAAGATGTTGTTAGACAATGAAATAATTATTTTGTGCATTACATTTTTAAGCAGTTTTTGTGCTAATTAAAAACTTGTGTTCAACACATATTACTGCACACTGAAAAACTATTGCAAGTGCACTGGTCCACTCCAATTAAGAGGAAAACATTGAAATGGCAATTAAATGTTAGACAAGAAAATTCTTTTTTTTTTTTTTACACTAAGTAATGTGTCCTCTTCCACATAAAATAAGCCAATATGGGGAAAAATAATCTTATGGTATATCACTCAGAAAATAGGTTGTTGAAAACTGAAGCAATAACCCATTCTGGTCCTGTTTGTCATAATGACCCTTCTTGCCCAACATCAGGGTTTTTCAAGCTCACCATTATCAAAATTAATCAATCAATTATACCCAATTTAAGAATATAAAATGAATGTATGCTCCATATTTGCCATAATAGACTTGTGCAAAATAAAAAAAAAATTATTTGGTTTCGTTATTTACAGAAATTTGTTCAGTTAAATTTGTTTTATTTGTTTAATTCATTAATTTTTTTCAGAATTTGTTTTGTTTATTTTAATTTGAAATTCACAATATTGGAATACCATTTGAATTGCAATCAAAATCAAGTTTTTTTTTTAATCGAAATTAGAATTTTGGAAGATGGTTATATTTTTTCTATTCCATTCTATTCTGTTGTTTTTCTCTATTCTATTCTATTCTATTATTATATATTGTTTATTATATTCTATTCTATTATTTTATTTTCTATTTTATTCTTATCTGTTCTATTCTATTCTTTTCTATTCAAATGTATTCTATTCTAAATTTGAATTTCGGAACATGGTTATATTCTTTCTATTCTATTTTATTCTTTTCTATTCTACTCAATTATATTCTTTTATTTTCTATTCTGTTCTAATCTATTCTTTTCTATTCTATTTGAATTTATTTTATTAAAATTTTGGGAAATGGTTATATTCTTTTATTTTCTATTCTATTCTTTTCTATTATATTGTTTTCTATTCTATTCAAATTCAATTATTCTATTTGAAATGCTAGTTTAAGAAGATGACTATATTGTTATTATGTTATTCTATTCTATTTTGTATTCTGTTCTATTATATTCCTTTATTTTCTATTCTATTTTTTTCTATTCTACTCTATTCTTTTATTTTCTATATTATCCCTTTTCTTTCTATTTTTTTCTGTTCTAGTTTTTTCTATTCTTTTATTTTGTATTCTGTTCTGTTTTACTCTATTATTTTCTATTATTTTATTTTCAATTTTTTCTATTATATTATATTATTTTCTATTCTATTCCTTTATTATCTATTCTATTTTATTCTCTTCGGAAATTTGAAAACTATTCTAATTAGATTTGAAAATAATTTGAATTTTGACCGAAATGTTGATTCGTTCGTTCAGATTAATTTAAATCCGTAACTGTTGTAATTTGGAAATTCGGATACGAACCGCACATGTATAATAATTGTTATTGTTTCATTATTTAGTGAGTTGCTGGTCCAGGAAATATAAAATATACCTTTAAGACAAGCCAGCAGTTTCATATTCCATAGTTCCTGAAAATTTCAATTACAAGAAAAAAATTATTGGATTTTAGTAATTTTATTTAATTTACTTTTATTTTAAATCACATCTCAAAGAGGGGAAAAAAAAACCCTTCCTTACTGCATCCATCTGTTCCTAACCCAAAATCGATCAGCGTCTGGTAGATTCTAAATAAAGAAATGACCAGACAGTCTCTTATATGTCTCAAAAACTGTACTGATTGGATTTCTGTGCTTCCCGAGTCTGCATACCTGATGCATAGTTGCCAACATTGTCAAAAAATTTATTTTTTGTCTGTAAGCGGGCCTTATTATAATTAGGGGGCAGGGCATTCATTTGTAGGCGTGTCATAGCAGGGAAGAAACATGCAGAAAAAATGGGCATGGTTTAAATTAAATATTGGGCGTGGCTTAAAATGGGGCGTGTCCCCAGAGTGGAGACCTTCCTTACATCAGGTGTCAGTCCTTCCTTACAGAGTCCGTCCCTACATCAGGCATTCCCAGCAGACTCCTTCCTTACATCAGGTGCCCCCAGCAGAGTCCCTACTTACATCAGGAATTCAAAGCAGAGTCCCTCTTTATATCAGGTGTCAGTCCTTCCTTACATCAGGTGTCCCCAGAGCAGAGTCCTTCCCTACATCAGGTGTCCCCAGAGCAGAGTACCTCCTTACATCAGATGTCCCCAGAGCGGAGTCCCCCCTTACATCAGGTGTCCCCAGAGCAGAGTTCCCCCTTACATCAGGTGTCCCCAGAGCGGAGTCCCCCCTTACATCAGGTGTCCCCAGAGCGGAGTCCTTCCTTACATCAGGTGTCCCCAGAGCTGAGTCCTTCCTTACATCAGGCATTCCCAGGAGCGTAGTCTCTCCTTACATCAAGTGTCCCCAGAGTGGAGTCCCTCACTACATCAGGTGTCCCCAGAGCAGAGTCCCTCCTTACATCAGGTGTCCCCAGAGCGGAGTCCCTCCTTACATCAGGTGTCCCCAGAGCGGAGTCCTTCCTTACATCAGGTGTCCCCAGAGCGGAGTCCCTCCTTACATTAGGTGTCCCCAGAGCAGAGTACTTCCTCACATCAGGTGTCTCCAGAGGAGTCCTTCCTTACGTCAGGTATGCCCAGGAGCGAAGTCTCTCTTTACATCAGGTGTCCCCAGAGCGGAGTCCCTCACTACATCAGGTGTCCCCAGAGGAGTCCTTCCTTACATCAGGTGTCCCCAGAGCAGAGTCCCTCCTTACATCGAGTTTCCCCAGAGCAGAGTCCTTCCTTACATCAGGTGGCCCCAGAGCGGAGTCCTTCCTTACATTAGGTGTCCCCAGAGCGGAGTCCCTCACTACATCAGGTGTCCCCAGAGGAGTCCTTCCTTACATCAGGTGTCCCCAGAGCGGAGTCCCTCCTTACATCGGGTGTCCCCAGAGCAGAGTCCTTCCTTACATCAGGTGGCCCCGGAGCGGAGTCCCTCCTTACATGATGTGTCCCCCCTCTTCACCTGGGTGCGGGCCGCACCCCAGTAGCGAATCTATGGTGATTTGGTCTCTGTGCCATTTACAGAAGAGGTGGTAGGAAAGAAACAAGTTGCGGAGCCTGGATTCTGCCTCTTGTTTCTCACGATAGCTGATCTTCTGTAAAATGGCAGAGACAATTCTATGTCAGCCGTGGACCTCTAGCGGCGGCATAAAATATAATTGGGAAAACAGATTTCCCGGGACATTTCCTGGGAAACGGTAAGACCGAGACAAAGGTCTAAATACCGGGAATGTCCCGGAAAATTCGAGACAGTTGGCAACTATGCCTGATGCAGCCATAAGGAGAGTTCCCATTCTACCTGCAGGATTTTATATATATTATATGAATGATGTAAACAACACCACAAAGCTTCTAATTCACTCTCGAGTTATCTCTTGCCTCGACAATTGCAACTTCCTCCTCATTGGCTTACCTGTACAAAGGCTATCCCTCCTAGTGCTGCTGCTGGACTCAACCACCTTACCAACTGTTCAGTGTATTCTACTTCTCTCTGCCGATCCCTCCACTGGCTTCCGCTCACCCAACAAATTAAATTCACAATACTAACAACAATCCTACAAAGCCATTCACAACTCTGCCCCCAGCTAACCAAATCTCAAAATACCAACCAAACTGTTCTCTTTGTCCTCCCAAGACCTTCTGCTCTCTAACTTCCTTGTCACCTCCTCCCATGCTCACCTCCAGGACTTTTCCAAAGCCTCTCTCATCCTCTGAAACGCCTTACCCCAATCTCTCCGATTCTACCCACCTTTGTGTGATCCCTAAAAACCCATCTCTTTGGGGCTCATGCACACTTCAGCTCAAAAAAAAAAACTGCTTATACGGCATTTGAGCTTTTATTTCAGCTTAAAGAAGCTTGTACTTTTTTGGCCTCTTTGATACGTTTTTATTGAACTCCTTCGAGCTTCTTTAAGCCTTGTTGAGCATAAGCGTTTTTCACAAACCCTCCCCTCAGGTAATTTTTGTGTGTTTTTGAGCTTCTTTGAGCTTTTTCTTAATTAAAGCGGGTCTACATGGATGTGCGGCTTAGAGGATATCCTTTGTTTACCAAGGGTTCTGGTTCCCACAAACACACTGCATTTGCGAGCTGCATTTGGGATACCATTGACCGAGGGTCCTCAAACTACGGCCCTCCAGTCGTTTAGGAACTACAATTCCCTTCATGCCTAGTCATGTCTGTGAATGTCAGAGTTTTACAATGCCTCATGGGACTTGTAGTTCTGCAACAGCTGGAGGGCCTTAGTTTGAAGATCCCTGCCGTTGACAAGATATTGGCACCCGCAGCAGATCCCAAAGGCAGTGCATTTTGAATTCAGTTTGAGAAACATGCAAGGAACGTACCTCTCCTGCACTCCTGCATCTTAAAAGACCTATTGAGCTTTCAGTTTAAATCCACAAAATACATTCTAGGTGCATCTGAGCAAAAAGTAGACAAAATCTTACAGTCAATTATATATAAAAAGCCACCAGAGTCTGAGTATAAAAGCCTATCCCCTGCCAGCATGCTACAGAGAAGGATCATTGCTTTCTCTATGGAGGCAGAGGTCTCTCTGCAGACATCCAACATACCCCCTGCTGTGACAAAGCTATAGCTCTTCAATCAGCCAAGCTCATGCTCCCTTCTGATTGGAGAGTTAGGAAGCTCTAGCTCTGACTGTGCAAAGGGGTGCACTAGATCTCTGCAGAGAAACCACTGCTTCCACACTATTAGAGAGCAAGAATCCTTCTTTTAACCACACTGGCAGGGGATAGGTGTTTTTACTTAGGCTGTGACTACTTTGTAAAGAAATAGAATTGTAAAACCTTGCACCGTTTTTGTTTCAATTTACCACAAATGTATTAACCACTTGCTGACCGCCCTATAGCACTTCTACTGCTACTGGGCGCCAGCTCTGCGCAGGATCACATATATCCGTAATATGCTTAATCCTGCACTTCCGCCTGCAGGGGGCGTGCCGTTTCTGCTGTGATTGTTCACAGCAGAAGCCGATCTGCAGGTGGCGGGCAATCAATGATCTCTGGCACCCGCCCATTGTTGGTAAACAACACAGAATGGAGATCTGCCTATGTAAACAAGGCAGATCGCCGTTCTGACAGGGGGGAAGGGATGGATCCTGTGCCCCTGCAAAGCAAGAGCTAGAGTACATTACTTCCCCTAGTGAAAGCAGTACACTGTGTACACATAAACACTGGCTAGGCACACAGTTAACCCTTTGATCGCCCTAGGTGTTTAACCCACTTACCAGCCAGTGTCAGTACAGTGACAGTGCATATTTTTAGCACTGATCACTGTATTAGTGTCAGGGGTTCCCGCAAAGTGTCAAACCTGTCAGTTAGTGTCAGATTGTCCGCCAGCAATAGTCCTGCTATAAATCACTGATTGCCGCCATTACTAGTATTAAAAAAAAAAAAATTCCATAAATATATCCCATAGTGTGTAGACACTATAATTATTTACGCAATATAATATACGCTTATTGGGATTTTTTTTTTTTTACCAAAAATATGTATCAGAATACATATTGGCCTAAATGTATGCAGAAATTTGATTTTGTAAATGCTTTTATCGGGTGTGTTTTATAGCAGAAAGTAAAAAATATTGTTTTTTTTTTTTCAAAATTGTCGCTTTTTTTTGTTTATTAAAAATAAAAAAATGCAGAGGTGATCAAATACCACCAAAAGAAAGCTCTATTTGTGGGAAAAAACTGACATACATTTTATTTGGGTACAGCGTCGCTCAACCCTTCAATTGTCATTTAAAGTAACGTGGTGCCATATCGCAAAAAAATGGACAGGTCCTGAAAGGGGGTAAATCTGGTTAAGCTAATTTAAACTGAAAATTCATTTGGACTTTATTTATTCCCTACTCTATCCAAATTAAAAATATATTAGAACATTTTTTGCTTTAATAGTAAATTGTGGTCCTTTATGTATTATTGATTTTTGTCTCACTGTGCCCTTGCAGCGCCAAGCTATCTAAAATATATTTCAAATCATTTTTGGAAGCAATCCATCCTCTGTGTGTTTACATTCATTTGCCTCAAGGTTTTGATTAATTTCCCTTCATAACTAGTTACACAGGCTTTATTTTCTCTCTTTATGCATGATTTTATATTGTGAATTTTAAACAGCTGACACAACATTGCAATTAGTTAATTGGCTCCCTTAATTACTGAATGTTTTGAGGCTTACATTTCCTCGCTTGTTTTCAGACAGCATTTATAAAAGTTGACGCAAAACCGATTATGAGTATGAAAAATATAATACAATTTAAAATAGACTAAAAATCATTTTTAATAATATTCTGGGGCATTTATAAATTTGTTATTTAAAAAAAAAAAAAACTACTCAACCAATAAAGTGATCATACGTTTGAAATGGATATTATACAATATACAGTAAATATAGAGAATTGAGAATTATAACTTTAAGCTGTTCCTGCCCGCGCTAAAGCTGAAAGACGGCTACAGCGCAGGCTTAAAATGCCGGGAGGGCGTCCATGGACGTCCTTCCATGCTCGCGCTGCCCGCGCGCCCCCTGCGGTGGACAGGCAGCGTGCTCTGTGATCGGTCTCGGCTAATCAAAGATCGGGGTAAAGAGCCAATGACAGCTGATCACACAATGTAAACAGCGGCCGGTTATTGGCTTTTATTTTTCCTCACACTGACAGCGTGGGGAGAAAAGAATAAAGCCAATAACCAGCTTTTGCTAAAGGGATGTCGGTCCTAACATTTGCTCACCAATGCAACCTGCCGGTGCTCATCAGTACTGCTAATTAGTGCCCACCAGTGCCACCTATCAGTGCGCATCAGTACTGCTAATTAGTGCCCACCAGTGCCACCTATCAGTGCCTCATCATCAGTGTCACCTATCAGTGCCGCCTACCAGTACATATTAGTGCCCATTAGTGCCACCTCTCAGTGCCCATCAGTGCCACCTATAAGTGCGCAGCAGTACTGCTAATTAGTGCCAACCAGTGCCACCTATCAGTGCCTCATCATCAGCGTCACCTATCAGTGCCGCCTACCAGTACTTAATAGTGCCCATCAGTGCCACCTCTTAGCACCTGTCAGTGCCCATCAGTGCCACCTATCAGTGCGCAGCAGTACTGCTAATTAGTGCCCACCAGTGCCACCTATCAGTGCCTCATCATCAGTGTCACCTATCAGTGCCGCCTAACAGTACCTATTAGTGCCCATCAATGCCACCTCTCAGCGCCTGTCAGTGTCCATCAGTGCCACCTATCAGTGCACAGCAGTACTGCTAATTAGTGCCCACCAGTGTTACCTATCAGTGCCTCATCATCAGTGTCACCTATCAGTGCCACCTACCAGTACTTAATAGTGCCCATCAGTGCCACCTCTCAGCGCCTGTCAGTGCCCATCAGTGCCGCCTCATCAGTACCCATTAGTGCAGCCTCATCAGCGCACACCAATGACGGAGTAAAATTACCTGTTTGTAAAATTTTCTAACAAACTATGAAAACAGTTTTTTTTTTTTTCTTCCATCTTTTTTTGTTTGTTTAGCAAAAAATAAAAAACCCAGTGGTGATTAAATACCACCAAAAGAAAGCTCTGTTTGTGTAAAAAAAAAAATTGATAAAAATGTCATATGGGTACAGTGCTACGTGACCACGCAATTGTCATTCAAAATGTGACAGCGCTGAAAGCTGAAAAATGGCTGGGCAGGAAGAGGGTAAAAGTGCCCAGTAGGCAAGTGGTTAATCTTCTTATATTTTGTCATCCCTCGGTCTTTGTGATTCTCTGTGCAATGCAAGCAGATAATGGATGGTGGGAGGGCTATCAGGGTGCTTCTTCAAAAGATCACAGCATCCCGCCCTGATGCAAGCAGTGGGCTGGCTTTTGGAGGAGTTATGCAAATATTAATATGCCATGATGTTTTAATATTAGTCTGGAGAAGTGAGCATCCCTAGGCAAAATACACTATTACATGCAGACTGCCCCAGGTAATGCCCACGTGTGATGCTGAGCCTTCATGATTTAAAGAATTCCAGTGAATGAAGGGGGTGAGCCAGGGACAGTCAGGCTCAGGAGGAAAGAGATAAATGATGTTGGGTATTCTCCAGCCAGGAAATGAGTCAGGCTCTATCTGACTTCCTGTAGCTTCTAATGAACACTGTGAGAAGCTCGCTTTGTGCAGTGGAATCTGAGTAAGTAATTTCAGTACAGGAGAGGAGCCTGTACAACTGTGAAAGACTGAAGGCAAAGTTCATTTTTAATATTCAACTTTTTGCAGCCTAATGAGCACGAGTCTGGTACTCAAGGCTTTCAGGTCGATGGCATACCGCTGTGCTGTCAGTATAGACCTAAATAGCAGGAGGGTCACACCCCTTCCTCTTCTCTTGTCATCTGAGTCTTCAGTCTACCAGAGCCATCAGTTAATGCAGAGATATGCCGCGTACACACGGTCGGACTTTTCGTCTACAAAAGTCCAACGGACGCTGACGGACTAAAGCTGGCTGGTAATCCGATCGTGTGTGGGCTTCTCCGGACTT